>NW_023996508.1:0-40606 GCF_015586225.1 Lucilia sericata | reverse complement strand
CCCTGTTATATATGTTTTTTTCATCGTTATTATTGTTGCTAAATTATTTTTGTTTTTTGTTTGTATTTTACTGTTGCAGTATGATGTTGTGGCAAATGTTACTAAAATTAAAAACAAAAAATATTTAAAGAAAAAATATGCTTTGGGGGAAAAATAAACTACTAATGCATTTGAATTGTTAGTTAGAAAGATAGAGAGAGTGAGTAGGGATAATTTTCTTTAAAGGAAACTGCTACTTATTGGATTGAAAGGCATTTTCTGCAAGACTAAGCAAATTTAGGAATTCCTTAATAGTAATTATAAATTTAAATTTAGAAACAAATTAGTTTTTATAAATTTCGAAAAAATATTCGATCAATATTGTTAAAATATTTGTTTCCATTTTTAACATATCCATCCCTGCACTGAAAATACTACTTCTTCAAATTGTATTACAAACTAAACCACAAAATTAATCTGAAACTAGAAAGGAAATTTTGTATGCAATATCTAAATGTTTTCATTTTAATCTTGTGAACTCGAGACGTATGAGTGTTATTAATTTGATTTCCTACATGAATAAATTATTATTCATACGTCAGGTATACCGTGAGTAATAAAGAGATTGTTAAAATAATAATAAGCAATTAAAGCAAATCTAAACAAATATCTACAAAAAAGTCAATTCATAGTCTAGTCATAGTCTAATCATAGTGTAGTCATAGTCTAATCATAGTGTAGTCATAGTGTAGTCATCATAATGTAGTCATAGTGTAGTCATAGTGTAGTCATAGTATAGTCATAGTGTAGTCATAGTGTAGTCATAATGTAGTCATAGACTAGTTATAGTCTAGTCATAGTCCTAGTCTAGTCATAGTGTAGCCATAGTCTAGTCATAGTGTAGTCATAGTCTAGTCATAGTCTAGTCATAGTCTAGTCATAGTCTAGTCATAGTCTAGTCATAGTCTCGTCTAGTCATAGTCTAGTCATAGTCTAGTCATAGTCTAGTCATAGTCTAGTCATAGTCTAGTCATAGTCTAGTCATAGTCTAGTCATAGTCTAGTCATAGTCTAGTCATAGTCTAGTCATAGTCTAGTCATAGTCTAGTCATAGTCTAGTCATAGTCTAGTCATAGTCTAGTCATAGTCTAGTCATAGTCTAGTCATAGTCTAGTCATAGTCTAGTCATAGTCTAGTCATAGTCTAGTCATAGTCTAGTCATAGTCTAGTCATAGTCTAGTCATAGTCTAGTCATAGTCTAGTCATAGTCTAGTCATAGTCTAGTCATAGTCTAGTCATAGTCTAGTCATAGTCTAGTCATAGTCTAGTCATAGTCTAGTCATAGTCTAGTCATAGTCTAGTCATAGTCTAGTCATAGTCTAGTCATAGTCTAGTCATAGTCTAGTCATAGTCTAGTCATAGTCTAGTCATAGTCTAGTCATAGTCTAGTCATAGTCTAGTCATAGTCTAGTCATAGTTAGTCATAGTCTAGTCATAGTCTAGTCATAGTCTAGTCATAGTCTAGTCATAGTCTAGTCTAGTCTAGTCATAGTCTAGTCATAGTCTAGTCATAGTCTAGTAATAGTCTAGTCATAGTCTAGTCATAGTCACAGTCATAGTCTAGTCATAGTCTAGTCTAGTCTAGTCTAGTCTAGTCTAGTCTAGTCTAGTCTAGTCTAGTCTAGTCTAGTCTAGTCATAGTCTAGTCTAGTCATAGTCTAGTCATAGTCTAGTCATAGTCTAGTCATAGTCTAGTCATAGTCTAGCCTAGTATAATCTAAACATAGTCTGGTCATTGTCGGTCATATCTTGACGTCTTAATTTATTATTGATATATTTTAGGAATTAATTATGAAATACTGTGTTTTCTACAGATTAGTTTTTTTAGATCATTTTTCTTTTTTGCAAATTCATGTTAAATATATTTTTTTTTAACTCTTACAAACATTCATTTATTACATACTTTAATGTTCCATAAACAATGTGCTCTACTTTTTATTTCATATTTTTTTCTTCTGCATTCTCATTAAAATTGCTGGGCATCCCAAGAGTATGGCACGGGAATTTTCTTAAACAATATTAAATTCTTTAAGATTTTTTCTTGCTTTCTTTGCAAATAATACCAATTGCACATAAAAACTGTTGTTCTTGTAACAAACACGTGTAAACCGAAAATAAAAAATGACGAAAAATATTACATTTTAAATAATGTCACTTTAAAATTACAGAAAAAAATCTACAGCAAAGCATACCACATTCCCAGCTGAACAAAACGACTCTAATAAAAATTCCTCCAAAAGAGGATAAATTTTTTTCTGAGTGCGAAAGAAAACTGCTTTTATTTCGCTTTTAAACACTTTTTAATTTAAGCTGACATTTATTTTATAATAGAATTTTTAAGACGTGCAAATAAGCGTGAAATTGCAACGCGAATGTTAAATGTGACACAATGAAAATTCTGCAAAAAATATCAAAAAAAAGAAGAAACACGGAAGACATAAAAAGCTAATTTGTTTTACGTTTCCCTCTGTAAGTGTCCTTTTCTATAATAACAAATTAAATTTTTGGACTAAAAAGGATATGATGAATTTATATTAAAAACTTTTTGTTAAGTGTTACAATTATTTATACGTATGTCGCTCGTAACAAAATTTTCAAAGGTAAACTTATATTTTTAAGCATGTTCAAAAAAATTTAATTAAACAAATTATTTGTAGAATTAAACCACGCGATTTCTTCGCGGTAGAGTGTCCAACACTCAAAGGAGTTTCCACGAGAAAGGAATATTCCGGCTACTAATGATCACTAAATTATGAACTTTTAACTTTATTAGCCATTAGGCTACAAATGTAGACTAAATAAGCATGAGTAGACTTTGACTAGACTATGATAGACTATGACTAGATAGGACTAGACTTTGACTAGACTATGACTAGACTATGACTAGACTATGACTAGACTATGACTAGACTATGACTAGACTATGACTAGACTATGACTAGACTATGACTAGACTATGACTAGACTATGACTAGACTATGACTAGACTATGACTAGACTATGACTAGGACTAGACTAGACTAGACTATGACTAGACTATGACTAGACTATGACTAGACTATGACTAGACTATGACTAGACTATGACTAGACTATGACTAGACTATGACTAGACTATGACTAGACTATGACTAGACTATGACTAGACTATGACTAGACTATGACTAGACTATGACTAGACTATGACTAGACTATGACTAGACTATGACTAGACTAACTAGACTATGACTAGACTATGACTAGACTATGACTAGACTATGACTAGACTATGACTAGACTATGACTAGACTATGACTAGACTATGACTAGACTATGACTAGACTATGACTAGACTATGACTAGACTATGACTAGACTATGACTAGACTGACTAGATATGATGACTGATAGACTATGACTAGACTATGACTAGACTATGACTAGACTATGACTAGACTATGACTAGACTATGACTAGACTATGACTAGACTATGACTAGACTATGACTAGACTATGACTAGACTATGACTAGACTATGACTAGACTATGACTAGACTATGACTAGACTATGACTAGACTATGACTAGACTAGACTATGACTAGACTATGACTAGACTATGACTAGACTATGACTAGACTATGACTAGACTATGACTAGACTATGACTAGACTATGACTAGACTATGACTAGACTATGACTAGACTATGACTAGACTATGACTAGACTATGACTAGACTATGACTAGACTATGACTAGACTATGACTAGACTATGACTAGACTATGACTAGACTATGACTAGACTATGACTAGACTATGACTAGACTATGACTAGACTATGACTATACTATGACTAGACTATGACTAGACTATTCTAGGCTACATACTAGGCTACATACTAGGCTACATACTAGGCTACATACTAGGCTACATACTATGCTACATACTAGGCTACAGACTACTCTACAAACTAGTCTGTAGCAAACAGACTAGTCTACAGACTAGACTACAGACTAGACTACTGACTAGACTACAGTCTAGACTACTGACTAGACTACTGACTAGACTACTGACTAGACTACAGACTATGATTAGACTACTACTGGACTATGACTAGACTCTAATTAGACTACGACTGGACTATGACTATACTATAACTAGACCACAGACTTGACTACAAACTAGACTACATGCTATGAATTAACTATTACTAGACTTTGACTAGAATATAACTATATATGCAGTTTTACGTTTGTGTTTAATACATATTCTGTGTTTAACTTTAGAACATTTTTGTTTAAAATATCAAACCAAAATCTTATTTAAATTTTCAGCTAAATTTCTTTAGTTAAGAAATTTTAACAAAATTTTAAACCATTTAAATCTGGGGTCCTCTTTGGATAACATTCACATGTATACACTCAAAATAAACAAGACTATAAACCTTATGTTTTCGTTTTTATTGTGGTTGTTTTTTTTTTTTTTTTTTTGTTTTTTGCACCACGTTTATCTTAATCCAATTGTCAGTTAACTGGCTTTTGTTGTCCCCAAGTGCCCAAAGGTATACACAGAAAAACAATAAAAAAATACTATATACAACAAAAAAGACAACAACAATTTGTCTGTATGTATTGTTTCTATTTACCCAGAACACTTATTCTATAAAACAGCAGCGACGACTGAGGTAACAACAACAACTATAACAAGGTACTAAATGGTATTTATGAGTACTATCGACAAAAAGAGGAAGAAAATAAAAAGCTAAAAAAATGATACCACCAAACACCTGTGTATTGTAGTACGTTTATATTCAGTCAAGAGAATCAATGTTGCAAAAACAGGGAATTAAGAAAAAAAGTTAAAAAGCAAATGCCAAAAAATGTAAAATCATTGAAATCATAAGGCAAAGACGAAACTTAAGTATCACTTTACAGGATGGGAAATTTGGCAACTTTCAGCAGTGATGGGCAATAAACATTATATAATGAATATTCTTGAGTGTAAAGTAGCAAAAAAAAAACTAAAATTAGACGTTAGATCTTAAAGGTCTTTCTTTCCCTTTAGTGGAAAATCTTAATCCTTATTTTCTTTCAAAAATAAGGTATTTAAAAGTCCTTTATATATGAACAATTTTTCAATACCTCTTCATCGACAATTTAATATACAAACAGTTATATTTTATTATTGTTATATTTTTTGGAATTTTTCCTTTTTATCCTGTTTGTTTTCAAATAAGGATTTATAGCACAGTTAAACGTTGTAAACCTCAGAAAGGGGGAAAAAACATATCTTTGCTATTGACATATTGAATTTATAACTCAATACAACTTATTTAACTACTACAATTATAGCCCCCAATATTTGTAATTTAAAAAATTAAGAAAAAAATATAACAACAATTATTTTAAATTGTGTCCTTTTGGGTTTTTTTCCCAAATGTTTTTTTTCTTAATTTTTTATCAACTTGTGTACTAATTTGTGTATTTAACTAAACAACTGTATACATTTCTTTAAATTAGCTTAAATTGTTAAATTTTTTGTAATATTTTACTTTAGAAATTTGGGGAGAATTTTTATCTTTGCTTCCCTTAACAGGACAACTGTCTAATGGTACTTGTTTTGGGAGTATTATATGCTGCATGTGTTTGTTTTTTAGGGCTTTTGTAAAGGAATCTCTTGATGCCAATTATTTTTATACCACAAACAAGCAGCAAAAACAGGGAAGGTATGCTTAGCATAACACATGCTATATGAACTGAAATATAAAGTCTTTTAACTTACCCATAGTGCCTTACATAGAGAGAGGTATTATCTTAGAAAAAGTCTAAATTCTTCACTTAGGAATACTTCGCTGTGTCACTTAATTTCATCTATTAGTCAGTGTGAGTACGATTACTCTTATACACACTCAAGCAAGTTTAAAAAATTTTAACAAATATTTTGGAAACTTCACACAGAGAATCAAGACTATAGCACGGAAAACAATGAAGATTAGAATATGTATTAGGAGCTAGGACGAAAATAAAGAATATCTGTGATCACTCATACTCCCTACCAAAAATCGATTTTTGGGTGAAAACATAAAAGTCCATTTTCTGGCTAAACTAGAAGAGCTAGGACGAAAATAAAGAAAATCTGTGATCACTCATATTTCCTACCAAAAATCGATTTTTTCGGTGAAAAAATAAAAGTGCATTTTTTGGCTAAACTAGAAGAGCTAGGACGAAAATAAAGAAAATCTGTGATCACTCATATTTCCTACCAAAAATCGATTTTTGAGTGAAAACATAAAAGTCCATTTTCTGGCTAAACTAGAAGAGCTAGGACGAAAATAAAGAAAATCTGTGATCACTCATATTTCCTACCAAAAATCGATTTTTGGGTGAAAACATAAAAGTCCATTTTCTGGCTAAACTAGAAGAGCTAGGACGAAAATAAAGAAAATCTGTGATTACTCATATTTTCTACCAAAAATCGATTTTTTAAGTGAAAACTTAAAAGTCCATTTTCTGGCTAAAATAGAAGAGCTAGGACGAAAATAAAGAAAATCTGTGATCACTCATATTTCCTACCAAAAATCGATTTTTGGGTGAAAACATAAAAGTCCATTTTCTGGCTAAACTAGAAGAGCTAGGACGAAAATAAAGAAAATCTTGATCACTCATATTTCCTACCAAAAATCGATTTTTGGGTGAAAACATAAAAGTCCATTTTCTGGCTAAACTAGAAGAGCTAGGACGAATATAAAGAAAATCTTGATCACTCATATTTCCTACCAAAAATCGATTTTTGAGTGAAAACATAAAAGTTCATTTTCTGGCTAAACTAGAAGAGCTAGGACGAAAATAAAGAAAATCTGTGATCACTCATATTTCCTACCAAAAATCGATTTTTGGGTGAAAACATAAAAGTCCATTTTCTGGCTAAACTAGAAGAGCTAGGACGAAAATAAAGAAAATCTGTGATCACTCATATTTCCTACCAAAAATCGATTTTTTAAGTGAAAACATAAAAGTCCATTTTCTGGCTAAACTAGAAGAGCTAGGACGAAAATAAAGAAAATCTGTGATCACTCATATTTCCTACCAAAAATCGATTTTTGGGTGAAAACATAAAAGTCCATTTTCTGGCTAAACTAGAAGAGCTAGGACGAAAATAAAGAAAATCTGTGATCACTCATATTTCCTACCAAAAATCGATTTTTGGGTGAAAACAAAAAAGTCCAATTTCTGGCTAAACTAGAAGAGCTAGGACGAAAATAAAGAAAATCTGTGATCACTCATATTTCCTACCAAAAATCGATTTTTTAAGTGAAAACCTAAAAGTCCATTTTCTGGCTAAACTAGAAGAGCTAGGACGAAAATAAAGAAAATCTGTGATCACTCATATTTTCTACCAAAAATCGATTTTTGGGTGAAAACATAAAGGTCCATTTTCTGGCTAAACTAGAAGAGCTAGGACGAAAATAAAGAAAATCTGTGATCACTCATATTTCCTACCAAAAATCGATTTTTGAGTGAAAACATAAAAGTTCATTTTCTGGCTAAACTAGAAGAGCTAGGACGAAAATAAAGAAAATCTGTGATCACTCATATTTCCTACCAAAAATCGATTTTTGGGTGAAAACATAAAAGTCCATTTTCTGGCTAAACTAGAAGAGCTAGGACGAAAATAAAGAAAATCTGTGATCACTCATATTTCCTACCAAAAATCGATTTTTTAAGTGAAAACATAAAAGTCCATTTTCTGGCTAAACTAGAAGAGCTAGGACGAAAATAAAGAAAATCTGTGATCACTCATATTTCCTACCAAAAATCGATTTTTGGGTGAAAACATAAAAGTCCATTTTCTGGCTAAACTAGAAGAGCTAGGACGAAAATAAAGAAAATCTGTGATCACTCATATTTCCTACCAAAAATCGATTTTTGGGTGAAAACAAAAAAGTCCAATTTCTGGCTAAACTAGAAGAGCTAGGACGAAAATAAAGAAAATCTGTGATCACTCATATTTCCTACCAAAAATCAATTTTTTAAGTGAAAACATAAAAGTCAATTTTCTGGCTAAACTAGAAGAGCTAGGACGAAAATAAAGAAAATCTGTGATCACTCATATTTCCTACCAAAAATCGATTTTTGGGTGAAAACTAAAAGTGCATTTTCTGGCTAAACTAGAAGAGCTAGGACGAAAATAAAGAAAATCTGTGATTACTCATATTTCCTACCAAAAATCGATTTTTGGGTGAAAACATAAAAGTCCATTTTCTGGCTAAACTAGAAGAGCTAGGACGAAAATAAAGAAAATCTGTGATCACTCATATTTCCTACCAAAAATCGATTTTTTGGGTGAACACATAAAGGTCCATTTTCTGGCTAAACTAGAAGAGCTAGGACGAAAATAAAGAAAATCTGTGATCACTCATATTTCCTACCAAAAATCGATTTTTGGGTGAAAACATAAAAGTCTATTTTCTGGCTAATCTAGAAGAGCTAGGACGAAAATAAAGAAAATCTGTGATCACTCATATTTCCTACCAAAATTCGATTTTTGGGTGAAAACATAAAAGTCAATTTTCTGGCTAAACTAGAAGAGCTAGGACGAAAATAAAGAAATCTGTGATCACTCATATTTCCTACCAAAAATCGATTTTTTGGGTGAAAACATAAAAGTCAATTTTCTGGCTAAACTAGAAGAGCTAGGACGAAAATAAAGAAAATCTGTGATCACTCATATTTCCAACCAAAATCGATTTTTGGGTGAAATCATAAAAGTCCATTTTCTGGCTAAACTAGAAGAGCTAGGACGAAAATAAAGAAAATCTGTGATCACTCATATTTCCAACCAAAAATCGATTTTTGGGTGAAAACATAAAAGTCCATTTTCTGGCTAAACTAGAAGAGCTAGGACGAAAATAAAGAAAATCTGTGATCACTCATATTTCCAACCAAAAATCGATTTTTGGGTGAAAACATAAAAGTCCATTTTCTGGCTAAACTAGAAGAGCTAGGACGAAAATAAAGAAAATCTGTGATCACTCATATTTCCAACCAAAAATTGATTTTTGGGTGAAAACATAAAAGTCCATTTTCTGGCTAAACTAGAAGAGCTAGGACGAAAATAAAGAAAATCTGTGATCACTCATATTTCCTACCAAAAATTTATTTTTGGGTGAAAACATAAAAGTCCATTTTCTGGCTAAACTAGAAGAGCTAGGACGAAATAAAGAAAATCTGTGATCACTCATATTTCCTACCAAAAATCGATTTTTGGGTGAAAACAAAAAAGTCCAATTTCTGGCTAAACTAGAAGAGCTAGGACGAAAATAAAGAAAATCTGTGATCACTCATATTTCCTACCAAAAATCGATTTTTTGGGTGAAAACATAAAAGTCCATTTTCTGGCTAAACTAGAAGAGCTAGGACGAAAATAAAGAAAATTTGTGATCACTCATATTTCCAACCAAAAATCGATTTTTGGGTGAAAACATAAAAGTCCATTTTCTGGCTAAACTAGAAGAGCTAGGACGAAAATAAAGAAAATCTGTGATCACTCATATTTCCTACCAAAAATCGATTTTTTAAGTGAAAACATAAAAGTCCATTTTCTGGCTAAACTAGAAGAGCTAGGACGAAAATAAAGAAAATCTGTGATCACTCATATTTCCTACCAAAAATCGATTTTTTGGGTGAAAACATAAAAGTCCATTTTCTGGCTAAACTAGAAGAGCTAGGACGAAAATAAAGAAAATCTGTGATCACTCATATTTCCTACCAAAAATCGATTTTTGGGTGAAAACATAAAAGTCCATTTTCTGGCTAAACTAGAAGAGCTAGGACGAAAATAAAGAAAATCTGTGATCACTCATATTTCCTATCAAAAATCGATTTTGGGTGAAAACATAAAAGTCCATTTTCTGGCTAAACTAGAAGAGCTAGGACGAAAATAAAGAAAATCTGTGATCACTCATATTTCCTACCAAAAATCGATTTTTTTGGGTGAAAACATAAAAGTCCATTTTCTGGCTAAACTAGAAGAGCTAGGACGAAAATAAAGAAAATCTGTGATCACTCCCTATTCCCTACCAAAAATCGATTTTGGGTGTGAAAACATAAAAGTCCATTTTCTGGCTAAACTAGAAGAGCTAGGACGAAAATAAAGAAAATCTGTGATCACTGATATTTCCTACCAAAAATCGATTTTTTAAGTGAAAACTTAAACGTCCATTTTCTGGCTAAACTAGAAGAGCTAGGACGAAAATAAAGCTAATCTGTGATCGCTCATATTTCCTGCCAAAAATCGATTTTTGAGTGAAAACATAAAAGTCCATTTTCTGGCTAAACTAGAAGAGCTAGGACGAAAATAAAGAAAATCTGTGATCACTCATATTTCCTATCAAAAATCGATTTTTCGGGTGATGAAACACAAAAATCCATTTTCTGGCTTATACTAGGAGAACTAGGACGAAAATAAAGAAAATCTTTGATCACTCATATTTCCATTTTCTGGCCAAACTAGAAGAGCTAGGGCGACGAAAATAAAGAAAATCTGTGATCACTCATATTCCTACCAAAAATCGATTTTTTGGGGTGAAACACAAAATCCATTTTCTGGCCAAACTAGAAGAGCTAGGGCGAAAATAAAGAAAATCTGTGATCACTCATATTTCCTACCAAGAATCGATTTTTTTAAGTGAAAACTTAAACGTCCATTTTCTGGCTAAACTAGAAGATCTAAGGCGAAAATAAAAAGATCTGTGATCACTCATATTTCTTAACAAAAATCGATTTTTTGGGTGAAAAACATAAAAGTCCATTTTCTGGCTAAGCTAGAAGAGCTAGGACGACAAATAAAGAAAATCTGTGATCACTCATATTTCCTACCAAAAATCGATTTTTGGGTGAAAACATAAAAGTCCATTTTTTGGCTAAAACTAGAAGAGCTAGGACGAAAATAAAGAAAATCTGTGATCACTCATATTTCCTACAAAAATCGATTTTTGGGTTGAAAACATAAAAGTCCATTTTCTGGCTAACTAGAAGAGCTAGGACGAAAATAAAGAAAATCTGTGATCACTCATATTCCCTTCCAAAAATCGATTTTTGGGTGAAAACATAAAAGTCCATTTTCTGGCTTAAACTAGAAGAGCTAGGACGAAAATAAGAAAATCTGTGATCACTCATATTCCCTACCAAAAATCGATTTTTGGGTGTGAACAACATAAAAGTCCATTTTCTGGCTAAATTAGAGGAGCTAGGACCAAAAGATTTGAACATTTGTAATTTAGTCTTTATTCTAAGAATATATTAAAGACTATCCAGTAAGTAAAATTATATAGATTGGACGATTCTATCTTTTTTTCTTTGTGTATTTTATGTGTAATGTGTATCATGTATATGTACTTAAGCGTTTGTCATTGAAAATTTGAAAGTTCTGTTAAGGGATTTAGAAAAACTACAAGCGAAAAAATGTTACATTGACACTCGAAATTGTTGTAACTACATGCTGTTACACTCATTTAAAATAAAATATTTACTTACTATACGTAAGTACAGAGGAATAAAAACCCGAAATAAATGGCAAGAAAAATTTAAACAATTTTTACTAACTGAATAAAGACCTGAGGAAAAGGAAACCTGAAAGTATGCTGTTAATTATTCAAATAAGTAGATGTGTACAGAAATATGGTCATAGAAAAACTGTGTTGCTATAGTAAACATTTATAAGTTGTGTAGCGCGTTAACTGTTTTAATTTTAAACTCAAACAGTTTCCAAATTAAATATTTGAGTTAAGATTTTAGGTAAAGTTTGGGAATCTGTTTTTATTTTAATTCGTTCTCTTCGTACCTATAAACTTAATTTATAATGTCTATATAAAACTAATTATATTTATTTTAATGTCTAAGTACCTCAAACCTAAATGTTCTTAACAACTCTTTAACTCTTTTAATAAAAATACGAATTACATAAAGTATTATAAAACTTCGTATTGCTAAATGCAACAAAAATAGACATGGCAAAGAAAACAACAAATGTTTAATGCATTTCTGTTATTTTTAATTTGTTTTATTAAAGTAATTTTAAATGAACACGCTATTGTATTGTAACACAAAATGTCTAAGTATTCATGCATCGAACATTACGGTGTTTACATTTAATGAACTAAAACACAACTAGAACTGAACTAGAACTGAACTAGAACTGAACTAGAAGAACTAGAACTAGAACCTAGAACTGAACTAGAACTGAACTAGAACTGAACTAGAACTGAACTAGAACTGAACTAGAACTGAACTAGAACTGAACTAGAACTGAACTAGAACTGAACTAGAACTAGACTGAACTAGAACTGAACTAGAACTGAACTAGAACTGAACTAGAACTGAACTAGAACTGAACTAGAACTGAACTAGAACTGAACTAGAACTGAACTAGAACTGAACTAGAACTGAACTAGAACTGAACTAGAACTGAACTAGAACTGAACTAGAACTGAACTAGAACTGAACTAGAACTGAACTAGAACTGAACTAGAACTGAACTAGAACTGAACTAGAACTGAACTAGAACTGAACTAGAACTGAACTAGAACTGAACTAGAACTGAACTAGAACTGAACTAGAACTGAACTAGAACTGAACTAGAACTGAACTAGAACTGAACTAGAACTGAACTAGAACTGAACTAGAACTGAACTAGAACTGAACTAGAACTGAACTAGAACTGAACTAGAACTGAACTAGAACTGAACTAGAACTGAACTAGAACTGAACTAGAACTGAACTAGAACTGAACTAGAACTGAACTAGAACTGAACTAGAACTGAACTAGAACTGAACTAGAACTGAACTAGAACTGAACTAGAACTGAACTAGAACTGAACTAGAACTGAACTAGAACTGAACTAGAACTGAACTAGAACTGAACTAGAACTGAACTAGAACTGAACTGAACTGAAGACTAGAACTGAGCCAGAACTGATCTACAAGAATAGAACTCCCTAATATACATATATTCATCCCTTCATTTAATTACATACTTAACTCGCACACATTCGACGGCAACATAACATCATAAAACTGAAACAACAATACTTCTGCTATCATGACTACAAAATTCTATGTACTTTTCAATTGCATTTTGTAAGTTTTAACAATTATGTACTCAAATGTAAAATGTTACCACTTGTAAAATACGCTGTAATTTTTCGCAATTACAGTGGAAAGAAAAACTATAGGGGTTTCTTAAGTAGTGATTTCACTAGCAATCACATTGAAGTTAATCAATATATATTGTGGTAATTGTTCTTGTAAGGAATTAAAAACAGGCATTTTTTATGGTTATTAGTTTAAAAAAAGACATGTAAAATTTTAACCTCACTGTTCTAAGTCTGCTCTCAAGTCTATTTGTGTGTTTGTGTAAAAACAAACAACAACTGCAATAACAGACTCAACAACCGCTTGTATTCTATTCTCTTTATATGTTTTATTCTTTTCTGCTATTTTTGTTATTGTTTTTTCATTGTGTTATCTGTTTAACATCAAAACTCACGAAAAGGAAATGAATGTTTTGAAAAGCGGAACAAAAATGTTTGGGGCGTTTTAATTTGCCTTACATAATGATGATATTGTTAGAATGTAAGTATGTAACATATAACACATAGACAAGTATGTATAATATACATATGTTTATGTACGTGGATTTATAACTATCATAGTTCTCCTAATAGTTACATTGGCTGCAGTAATTATACTACGAACTGCAAACTTGTACTATAGTAGTAGTGAAATTAAGCTTCAAAAAGCTTATATAAAGTCAAAAAAAAAATATAAAATGTTTGTTTTTTATTTCTTTAATACAATTGAATGAGAATTTCCGAAAAACAAAGCGAACTAAAATATAAACAAAACATAGAGCATTTTACTACACAATAAATTGGGAAATTAAAATTAAATGCTTGTAATAATGCAATAAATTAAGCGGAAGTTAAAGGAAATGGTTTAAGGAAAGTTAAAACAAAAAAAATGTAATTACAATTCTTAATAAATGGGGAAAATATAATGCCTTCAACAAGTATTTTTTGCTAATTTCTTAATATGTTTAATAAAGTATTGAAATAAACAAGTATTTTTAAAGAAATGAAAATAGAAAGGGACTAAAATACAACAGAATAGAACTACAACAGAACTAGAACAGAACTAGAACAGAACTAGAACAGAACTAGAACAGAACTAGAACAGAACTAGAACAGAACTAGAACAGAACTAGAACAGAACTAGAACAGAACTAGAACAGAACTAGAACAGAACTAGAACAGAACTAGAACAGAACTAGAACAGAACTAGAACAGAACTAGAACAGAACTAGAACAGAACTAGAACAGAACTAGAACAGAACTAGAACAGAACTAGAACAGAACTAGAACAGAACTAGAACAGAACTAGAACAGAACTAGAACAGAACTAGAACAGAACTAGAACAGAACTAGAACAGAACTAGAACAGAACTAGAACAGAACTAGAACAGAACTAGAACAGAACTAGAACAGAACTAGAACAGAACTAGAACAGAACTAGAACAGAACTAGAACAGAACTAGACACAGAACTAGAACAGAACAAGAACAGAACTAGAACAGAACTAGAACAGAACTAGAACAGAACTAGAACAGAACTAGAACAGAACTAGAACAAAACTAGAACAGAACTAGAACAGAACTAGAACAGAACTAGAACAGAACTAGAACAGAACTAGAACAGAACTAGAACAGAACTAGAACAGAACTAGAACAGAACTAGAACAGAACTAGAACAGAACTAGAACAGAACTAGAACAGAACTAGAACAGAACTAGAACAGAACTAGAACAGAACTAGAACAGAACTAGAACAGAACTAGAACAGAACTAGAACAGAACTAGAACAGAACTAGAACAGAACTAGAACTAGAGAACTAGAACAGAACTAGAACAGAACTAGAACAGAACTAGAACAGAACTAGAACAGAACTAGAACAGAACTAGAACAGAACTAGAACAGAACTAGAAAAACTAGAACAGAACTAGAACAGAACTAGAACAGAACTAGAACAGAACTAGAACAGAACTAGAACAGAACTAGAACAGAACTAGAACAGAACTAGAAACAGAACTAGGACAGAACTAGAACAGAACTAGAACAGAACTAGAACAGAACTAGAACAGAACTAGAACAGAACTAGAACAGAACTAGAACAGAACTAGAATAGAACTAGAACAGAACAGAACTAGAACAGAACTAGAACAGAACTAGAACAGAACTAGAACAGAACTAGAACAGAACTAGAACAGAACTAGAACAGAACTAGAACAGAACTAGAACAGAAACTAGAACAGAACTAGAACAGAACTAGAACAGAACTAGAACAGAACTAGAACAGAACTAGAACAGAACTAGAACAGAACTAGAACAGAACTAGAACAGAACTAGAACAGAACTAGAACAGAACTAGAACGGAACTAGAACAGAACTAGAACAGAACTAGAACTAGAACAGAACTAGAACAGAACTAGAACAGAACTAGAACAGAACTAGAACAGAACTAGAACAGAACTAGAACAGAACTAGAACAGAACTAGAACAGAACTAGAACAGAACTAGAACAGAACTAAACAGAACTAGAACAGAACTAGAACAGAACTAGAACAGAACTAGAACAGAACTAGAACAGAACTAGAACAGAACTAGAACAGAACTAGAACAGAACTAGAACAGAACTAGAACAGAACTAGAACAGAACTAGAACAGAACTAGAACAGAACTAGAACAGAACTAGAACAGAACTAGAACAGAACTAGAACAGAACTAGAACAGAACTAGAACAGAACTAGAACAGAACTAGAACAGAACTAGAACAGAACTAGAACAGAACTAGAACAGAACTAGAACAGAACTAGAACAGAACTAGAACAGAACTAGAACAGAACTAGAACAGAACTAGAACAGAACTAGAACAGAACAGAACAGACAAACTAGAACAGAACTAGAACAGAACTAGAACAGAACTAGAACAGAACTAGAACAGAACTAGAACAGAACTAGAACAGAACTAGAACAGAACTAGAACAGAACTAGAACAGAACTAGAACAGAACTAGAACAGAACTAGAACAGAACTAGAACAGAACTAGAACAGAACTAGAACAGAACTAGAACAGAACTAGAACAGAACTAGAACAGAACTAGAACAGAACTAGAACAGAACTAGAACAGAACTAGAACGAACTAGAACAGAACTAGAACAGAACTAGAACAGAACTAGAACAGAACTAGAACAGAACTAGAACAGAACTAGAACAGAACTAGAACAGAACTAGAACAGAACTAGAACAGAACTAGAACAGAACTAGAACAGAACTAGAACAGAACTAGAACAGAACTAGAACAGAACTAGAACAGAACTAGAACAGAACTAGAACAGAACTAGAACAGAACTAGAACAGAACTAGAACAGAACTAGAACAGAACTAGAACAGAACTAGAACAGAACTAGAACAGAACTAGAACAGAACTAGAACAGAACTAGAAAGAACTAGAACAAACTAGAACAGAACTAGAACAGAACTAGAACAGAACTAGAACAGAACTAGAACAGAACTAGAACAGAACTAGAACAGAACTAGAACAGAACTAGAACAGAACTAGAACAGAACTAAACAGAACTAGAACAGAACTAGAACAGAACTAGAACAGAACTAGAACAGAACTAGAACAGAACTAGAACAGAACTAGAACAGAACTAGAACAGAACTAGAACAGAACTAGAACAGAACTAGAACAGAACTAACAGAACTAGAACAGAACTAGAACAGAACTAGAACAGAACTAGAACAGAACAAGAACAGAACTAGAAAGAACTAGAACAGAACTAGAACAGAACTAGAACAGAACTAGAACAAACTAGAACAGAACTAGAACAGAACTAGAACAGAACTAGAACAGAACTAGAACAGAACTAGAACAGAACTAGAACAGAACTAGAACAGAACTAGAACAGAACTAGAACAGAACTAGAACAGAACTAGAACAGAACTAGAACAGAACTAGAACAGAACTAGAACAGAACTAGAACAGAACTAGAACAGAACTAGAACAGAACTAGAACAGAACTAGAACAGAACTAGAACAGAACTAGAACAGAACTAGAACAGAACTAGAACAGAACTAGAACAGAACTAGAACAGAACTAGAACAGAACTAGAACAGAACTAGAACAGAACTAGAACAGAACTAGAACAGAACTAGAACAGAACTAACAGAACTAAACAGAACTAGAACAGAACTAGAACAGAACTAGAACAGAACTAGAACAGAACTAGAACAGAACTAGAACAGAACTAGAACAGAACTAGAACAGAACTAGAACAGAACTAGAACAGAACTAGAACAGAACTAGAACAGAACTAGAATAGAACTAGAACAGAACAGAACTAGAACAGAACTAGAACAGAACTAGAACAGAACTAGAACAGAACTAGAACAGAACTAGAACAGAACTAGAACAGAACTAGAACAGAACTAGAACAGAACTAGAACAGAACTAGAACAGAACTAGAACAGAACTAGAACAGAACTAGAACAGAACTAGAAAACTAGAACAGAACTAGAACAGAACTAGAACAGAACTAGAACAGAACTAGAACAGAACTAGAACAGAACTAGAACAGAACTAGAACAGAACTAGAAACAGAACTAGAACAGAACTAGAACAGAACTAGAACAGAACTAGAACAGAACTAGAACAGAACTAGAACAGAACTAGAACAAACTAGAACAGAACTAGAACAGAACTAGAACAGAACTAGAACAGAACTAGAACAGAACTAGAACAGAACTAGAACAGAACTAGAACAGAACTAGAACAGAACTAGAACAGAACTAGAACAGAACTAGAACAGAACTAGAACAGAACTAGAACAGAACTAGAACAGAACTAGAACAGAACTAGAACAGAACTAGAACAGAACTAGAACAGAACTAGAACAGAACTAGAACAGAACTAGAACATAACTAGAACAGAACTAGAACAGAACTATAACAGAACTAGAACACAGAACTAGAACAGAACTAAACGGAACTAGAACAGAACTAGAACAGAACTAGAACAGAACTAGAACGAACTAAACAGAACTAGAACAGAACTAGAACAGAACTAGAACAGAACTAGAACGAACTAGAACAGAACTAGAACAGAACTAGAACAGAACTAGAACAGAACTAGAACAGAACTAGAACAGAACTAGAACAGAACTAGAACAGAACTAGAACAGAACTAGAACAGAACTAGAACAAACTAGAACAGAACTAGAACAGAACTAGAACAGAACTATAACAGAACTAGAACAGACTAGAACAGAACTAGAACAGAACTAGAACAGAACTAGAACAGAACTAGAACAGAACTATAACAGAACTATAACAGAACTAGAACAGAACTAGAACAGAACTAGAACAAACTAGAACAGAACTAGAACAGAACTAGAACAGAACTAGAACAGAAACTAGAACAGAACTAGAACAAGAACTAGAACAGAAACTAGAACAGAACTAGAACAGAACTAGAACAGAACTAGAAACAGAACTAGAACAGAACTAGAACAAACTAGAACAGAACTAGAACAGAACTAACAACTAGAACAGAACTAGAACAGAACTAGAACAGAACTAGAACAAACTAGAACAGAACTAGAACAGAACTAGAACAGAACTAGAAACAGAACTAGAACAGAACTAGAACAGAACTAGAACAGAACTAGAACAGAACAGAACAGAACTAGAACAGAACTAGAACAGAACTAGAAAAGAACTAGAACAGAACTAGAACAGAACTAGAACAGAACCAGAACAGAACCAAAACAGAACCAGAACAGAACTAGAACAGAACTTTTTGTTAAACATTTTTTTTCTGTAGCTGCTCATACCGTTTAATATTTTCCCCTTTTTATGTTTTTTTTTTTTTTTGGTTCTTTCTGTTTGTCAGTCAGTCTGTCTTTGAATATACAGAATATTGTTGCGTGCCAAATGTAATTTTCTACAATAACAACAAAAAACGTCTTGAAATTTTATGCTCGAAACGATATCTTATGATTGTGTGCAGAAAAAAAATTCTATTCTAACAAATTTATTTTTACACAACTACGGACTATTTAGGGTAGTTTAGACGATTTGTTATTTTAGTGCAATTTTCAAATGTGAAGTGTAATGATAGTAAACACGAAATTCTGAATAGATTAGTATTAATGGTTTAGGTGGTAAAATTATTTCCTATAGAGGTATTAAATGGGAAATAATTTGAGGGTAAATAGTAAATAGATTAGTTTGTTTTGTTTTAAACAATTGAAGTGAAATTTGAAACCGAGAGATTTTAGTGATAAAATTACGAGTTTTAAATAAAGAGAAGAGAGTGAGGTATCATAGCTTATTTTTTATTGTTGTGCTTATAAATAATTTAATACATTTTTTAATTGATAACAAATTGTGTTTTTTATTGACTATAATTGAAGTATCCAAAACAACTACTATTTAATCATCTAGCATAAAACTAACTATTATTTATCTAAAACAAAAATATTTGAAACTAATAGCTGTAGTTTTTTTTTTCTGTTAGAAAATATCTCAACATAGGTTAAAAAACTGATGTTTTGTATGAATTGAATTTTTATAAATTTTTTGTTTGGTATTTTAATTGGAATTCACTCTAGGCAACCAATCAATAAATTCATACATCTGTTTGCATAAAAAATTATATTTTTTATAATGAATTTTTTAACATTTAAAAACAATTTTTGTATCATTTGTCCACTCACCCCTGAATTTGAACCTCTATTTATTAAAATTTTTACATTTTACAGACAAGTTATATAAATTTTTTACACCAAGAATTTATAGCCAATTTATATATTAGAGATTTATTATATTTTGGGTATTTTTAGTTTTTGTAAATGTTTGTAACATTTGAATGAATTTGACTTCAGCTAAAAGTTGTTGTAACATTCACTTTCAAAATTTTCATACTTTCAAAATTTTCATAAAATTTCTATTGGACCTTTTATCGTCACTATTATTGTATAAAGGTATATAAGCAAACGCTCTGCTTAACTTAATATTTTACTTTTATTTAAAGTACAAACTTTTGCGTATTTCAAAAAAACAAAGATCAAAAACTGTTGCTAAAGTTTTACTCGTGGCCATTTTCATATCATTTGTAAACAGTTCACTGATGCATAAAATTTTAATGATTTTTTCTTCAGCCAATAATAATTTATTTGTCCATCAATATGTGAATATTAACAAAATGTACAATTTTTAATAGTAAATTCAATTTGTTTTAAAAAGCGAACAAAAATCTTAATAAAAAATGGTGACATGTCTAATGAAGCCTTTAATTAAAAATTGATTTTTTTTCGGTTTGAAAGTGAAGGAATAGGTAGTTAGTTAGTTTAATTAGTTAGTTAGTTCGTTAGTTAGTTTCGTTTAGTTTAGTTTAGTTAGTTAGTTAGTTAGTTACGTTAGTTTTTCGTTCGTTAGTTAGTTAGTTAGTTTCGTTAGTTAGTTAGTTAGTTAGTTCGTTCTTCGTTATTCGTTAGTTCGTTAGTTCGTTCGTTAGTTCGTTCGTTAGTTCGTTCTTATTTTAGTTTCGTTATTCGTTTTAGTTAGTTTTTCGTTTGTTTCGTTCGTTCGTTCGTTCGTTGTTATTTTAGTTCGTTCTTCGTTCGTTTCGTTCGTTATTTTTCGTTCGTTCGTTCGTTCGTTAGTTCGTTCGTTCGTTCGGTCGTTCGTTATTTTCGTTCGTTCGTTCTTCGTTCTTAGTTCGTTCGTTCTTTTCGTTCGTTCGTTCGTTTTTTCGTTCGTTCGTTCGTTCGTTCGTTCTTCGTTCGTTCGTTCGTTCGTTTCGTTCGTTCGTTCGTTCGTTCGTTTCGTTCGTTTTTCGTTCGTTCGTTCGTTCGTTCGTTTTCGTTCGTTCGTTTCGTTCGTTCGTTCGTTCGTTCGTTCGTTCGTTCGTTCGTTCGTTCGTTCGTTCGTTCGTTCTTCGTTCGTTCGTTCGTTCTTTCGTTCGTTCGTTTTCGTTCGTTCGTTCGTTTAGGTTCGTTCGTTCGTTCGTTCGTTTCGTTCGTTCGTTCGTTCGTTCGTTCGTTCGTTCGTTCGTTCGTTTGTCGTTCGTTTTCGTTTCGTTCGTTCGTTTTTTCGTTTTCGTTTTCGTTCTTCGTTCGTTCTTTCGTTTCGTTTTCGTTCGTTAGTCGTTCGTTCTTCGTTCGTTCGTTTCGTTCGTTCGTTCTTTCTTTCGTTCGTTCGTTCTTCGTTTTCGTTTAGTTTTCGTTTCTTCGTTCGTTCGTTATTTGTTCGTTTAGTTAGTTAGTTAGTAGTTAGTTAGTTAGTAGTTAGTTAGTTAGTTAGTTAGTTAGTTTTATTGGAAAAAAGTTGCATTTGCTATGACTATTGTGAATTGGTCGTTATTTTTAGTATAGAGCAAATCTATTAATAACATTCTCTAGTTATCTTTGTTTAAATGAATGTTAGCATTTGTAAGTCTGATTTTTATAGGATTTCTTTGAAATATGTTAAAAATTTCTTCTGCAGTCATTAAATTTGTGTAGACTGTGTAACTGTTTAAACTGATGAATGCTTATGTCAAAATTGCCATTGAAATAAACAACGTTTTTAGTAAACATTTTTTTCAATTTTCAATCAATTGACTTCTACACCCCCTTTCACATAAGATATGAAGAAATAATAACTAAATTAATAGAATTTCATTAAAAATTTTAAAGGATAACGACGAAAAGCCGCATTTTTAGAACTGCACATACATACTTATTACAACATTTTATGTTAGAAACATTTCTTAACTCCCCACAAGTTCTGATAAAAAGAGAATACTCTCTTAATTTCAAAAAACTGTTATTATAACATTTGCATGTGGTATTTTTAATGTTAATGAAGAGAAATTTGTTCTCATTTTCATTCGCGTGTTGTTTTCTTAAAAATTTCTACCCAATAATAAACCAGAAACGAGAGTTAAAACTAGTAACATAGGTCACCAATATCTTAGTTAATGTAGGTCAGTTTTACTTTTAAACAAGGAGTATTGTCAATGAAGCGATTAAAAATGGGTATAATATTACTCTAAGTCTAAGCAAGTTGATGGCGTATTTAACATTATTAATTTTGATAACAATCATACGCAACGTGTAGAATGGAACTAAAACTGAACTAGAACTGAACTAGAACTGAACTAGAACTGAACTAGAACTGACTAGAACTGAACTAGAACTGAACTAGAACTGAACTAGAACTGAACTAGAACTGAACTAGAACTGAACTAGAACTGAACTAGAACTGAACTAGAACTGAACTAGAACTGAACTAGAACTGAACTAGAACTGAACTAGAACTGAACTAGAACTGAACTAGAACTGAACTAGAACTGAACTAGAACTGAACTAGAACTGAACTAGTACTGAACTAGAACTGAAGTAGAACTGAACTAGAACTGAACTAGAACTGAACTAGAACTGAACTAGAACTGAAGTAGAACTGAACTAGAACTGAACTACAACTGAACTAGAACTGAACTAGAACTGAACTAGAACTGAACTAGAACTGAACTAGAACTGAACTAGAACTGAACTAGAACTGAACTAGAACTGAACTAGAACTGAACTAGAACTGAACTAGAACTGAACTAGAACTGAACTAGAACTGAACTAGAACTGAACTAGAACTGAACTAGAACTGAACTAGAACTGAACTAGAACTGAACTAGAACTGAACTAGAACTGAACTAGAACTGAACTAGAACTGAACTAGAACTGAACTAGAACTGAACTAGAACTGAACTAGAACTGAACTAGAACTGAACTAGAACTGAACTAGAACTGAACTAGAACTGAACTAGAACTGAACTAGAACTGAACTAGAACTGAACTAGAACTGAACTACTGACTAGAACTGACTAGTACTGAACTAGAACTGAAGTAGAACTGAACTAGAACTGAACTAGAACTGAACTAGAACTGAACTAGAACTGAACTAGAACTGAACTAGAACTGAACTAGAACTGAACTCGAACTGAACTAGAACTGAACTAGAACGAACTAGAACTGAACTAGAACTGAACTAGAACTGAACTAGTACTGAACTAGAACTGAACTAGAAACTGAACTAGAACTGAACTAGAACTGAACTAGAACTGAACTAGAACTGAACTAGAACTGAACTAGACTGAACTAGAACTGAACTAGAACTGAACTAGAACTGAACTAGAACTGAACTAGAACTGAACTAGAACTGAACTAGACTGAACTAGAACTGAACTAGAACTGAACTAGAAACTGAACTAGAACTGAACTAGAACTGACTAGAACTAGACTGGAACTAAAGTAAACTATACTGAACTGGAAATAATAATAGACCATAAGTTTTTAATTACTTGTGTTTGATTTGTTTTTTAACTTTAAAAGTTTCAATGAATTTTTGCTGTTCAACTGTTCTACTATTCACAGCAATTATAAAGTGTAATTAGTAAACTTTTAATGTGTTACCTACTTTTAAATTTACTTTAAAGTAAAACATAAAAATCCACATATCACCATCTTAAGCATAACAAATTACTTTAAGACTTTAAAGAATGTTTGTAATTAATCTAATTTTTCAGCAAAATAACACTCTTAGTGTAAACATTTGACTTAAATACCCAACATGTAGAAGCAGAAATTACATTAACGTACTCTTTAGCTACTCATAAACGCTCTTAATTCGTTTGAAATAAACTCTCTTAAATACACATTGCGGTTTAGTACTATTAAAAACACTAATGTTAGTAATATGTTAACGATGATTACAAGAGTCAATTTATCTTTCAAGTACTATGTAGTAAAAAAGCCACAAATAAAAATAAACAAACAATAGTGTGTGCCAAAAAAAATTTAACTTAACACCTCATGTAAGGCCAAATACTAGTAAATTTACACACATACGCACTAGATAGAAAAAGCTACACTCTTGTAGAAATATGTGTGTGTTTGTGTTTTGTATAGCAAGTCATGCGTTATGAACCATAAAAAATTTACTCACTGTTTGTGACATAAAGGACTCGAATATACATTGGCACAAAAGTAAACTCTATAAAAATGTACAAACAGCCACACAGTTTACATTTAAACACACTGCTCAAACAAACACTTCTCTTTATGTACAGAGATACACACACAGCAACCAACATACATATATAGACATATTATACTCTTCCTCCTCCTTTTCCCCCTTTCACTCGTCCTCGTCAAAATAACAAATCTAAACAAACAACATATTTATACACTCAATAAAAAATTACTTAACTGTGACTTAAAAACAGCAACAAAAATAAACAAACACAAACCACTACAAAAACAGCAATGAAATAGAATGTGAAAAAAGAACTAAAAGTCAAAAGACCAAAAAATATGTGGTATAGTTTTAGGAGGCAAAAAACTCATGCATACATACATTGTGAGGCAGATACACACATAAAAACAACTATCAAAGGAAATGCCAGATTTTTTCTATAACTTGGCTACAATTGTAAAGAAAATAGAAATAAATTGAAAACTAAATTTCTAATAAAAAAATAAATATTTTTAGGCTAGTATTATCCGTATAAGAATGAATAAATAACTTAAAAAATAAATAAACTAAATTGTAAATAAATATTAAAATGTATCAATTTGTTTTGTTGTATTATTGCGTATTTTTGTTTGTAGTAGCTTGCTTTTAGTCGTTTCTATTGTTAACAAAATGATTTATTTAAGTGATTTTTTTTTTCAAAAATTTTATAAAATAATATATTTTATAAATAAATAAACACAAATTACTTAGTATTGACACTTTTATAACTGCAGTTTAATAAATTGGTTATTGAAGATATTGTTCGCAAAACTATACATTCAAATAACAAACGTTTTTCCATTAATGGAGTTATTAATGGGGCATCAGAAAATTATTTAGATATAAAAAAAAGTAATGATCTTTTTAAAGAAGATACATATATGATAGTTTTTCTATCGTTTTATCAAGAATTTTTTATTTTCCACGAAAATGCAAAAATGTTGCGTATGATTATTTTATGTTTTGATAATATGAAGTATACGTCACCGCATAAAAATTCATTTCCCACAAAAGTTTCTATTAATTTTTTTAATGAAAATTTGGGTTTTTAATGAAAAAAGAAATTAGTAAAAACTGATTTTCGGTAAAAAAAAAGCTTATAAAATTCGGATTTATTCGAATTCGCAGCAATGAAAACTTAAATTAAATTATGTATTTTTTTCACTTACAAAACATGTCCTAACACGTTATCTTTCATATTACTCAAGTACTGAGATATCACCGTCTTTACTACTTTTATTTACACATATTTTAAAACTAAATCTTTTTGATTACTGTCTAGCTTTCCTAAAAAAATCTAACACCAATAAGGAGTGTGCATTTAATAGCAAAAAACTTTTTTAACAATTTCTCAGTATGTTCTTATAGATCTATTTGTATAGTATTTAACACGTTTATAAACCATAAAAAACTAGCGTAGTATTAAAGTTACTTAATGGTGAACTATTACGTGTGTATTAAAGAATGTATAAACAAAAAGAAATAAATAAACGAAAAATATAAATAATTTGTAGACTGGCAGAGTTGTAAAAGAACTCTTTCAAAAACAAAGCTATTCTTCGAAATTTTAAAAATTAGTCATAATCTAGTCATAGTCTAGTCATAGTCTAGTCATAGTCTAGTCATAGTCTAGTCATAGTCTAGTCATAGTCTAGTCATAGTCTAGTCATAGTCTAGTCATAGTCTAGTCATAGTCTAGTCATAGTCTAGTCATATTCTAGTCATAGTCTAGTCATAGTCTAGTCATAGTCTAGTCATAGTCTAGTCATAGTCTAGTCATAGTCTAGTCATAGTCTAGTTAGTCTAGTCTAGTCTAGTCATAGTCTAGTCATAGTCTAGTCATAGTCTAGTCATAGTCTAGTCATAGTCTAGTCATAGTCTAGTCATAGTCTAGTCATAGTCTAGTCATAGTCTAGTCTATCTAGTCATAGTCTAGTCATAGTCTAGTCATAGTCTAGTCATAGTCTAGTCATAGTCTAGTCATAGTCTAGTCATAGTCTAGTCATAGTCTAGTCATAGTCTAGTCTAGTCTAGTCATAGTCTAGTCATAGTCTAGTCATAGTCTAGTCTAGTCTAGTCATAGTCTAGTCATAGTCTAGTCATAGTCTAGTCATAGTCTAGTCATAGTCTAGTCATAGTCTAGTCATAGTCTAGTCATAGTCTAGTCATAGTCTAGTCATAGTCTAGTCATAGTCTAGTCATAGTCTAGTCATAGTCTAGTCATAGTCTAGTCATAGTCTAGTCATTCTAGTCATAGTCTAGTCATAGTCTAGTCATAGTCTAGTCATAGTCTAGTCATAGTCTAGTCATAGTCTAGTCATAGTCTAGTCATAGTCTAGTCATAGTCTAGTCATAGTCTAGTCATAGTCTAGTCATAGTCTAGTCATAGTCTAGTCATAGTCTAGTCATAGTCTAGTCATAGTCTAGTCTAGTCTAGTCTAGTCTAGTCTAGTCAGTCTAGTCATAGTCTAGTCATAGTCTAGTCATAGTCTAGTCATAGTCTAGTCATAGTCTAGTCATAGTCTAGTCATAGTCTAGTCATAGTCTAGTCATAGTCTAGTTATAGTCTAGTCATAGTCTAGTCATAGTCTAGTCATAGTCTAGTCATAGTCTAGTCAAAGTCTAGTCATAGTCTAGTCATAGTCTAGTCATAGTCTAGTCATAGTCTAGTCATAGTCTAGTCATAGTCTAGTCATAGTGTAGTCATAGTCTAGTCATAGTTAGTCATAGTCTAGTCATAGTCTAGTCATAGTCTAGTCATATCTAGTCATAGTCTAGTCATAGTCTAGTCATAGTCTAGTCATAGTCTAGTCATAGTCTAGTCATAGTCTAGTCATAGTCTAGTCATAGTCTAGTCATAGTCTAGTCATAGTCTAGTCATAGTCTAGTCATAGTCTAGTCATAGTCTAGTCATAGTCTAGTCATAGTCTAGTCATAGTCTAGTCATAGTCTAGTCAGTCTAGTCTAGTCATAGTCATAGTCTAGTCATAGTCTAGTCATAGCCTAGTCAT
Organism: Lucilia sericata; assembly: GCF_015586225.1. NCBI lineage: Eukaryota > Metazoa > Arthropoda > Insecta > Diptera > Calliphoridae > Lucilia > Lucilia sericata. Next base: position 13,411 of record NW_023996508.1, on the reverse strand, counting down.
AGTCCAGTCATAGTCTAGTCATAGTCTAGTCATAGTCTAGTCATAGTCTAGTCATAGTCTAGTCATAGTCTAGTCATAGTCTAGTCATAGTCTAGTCATAGTCTAGTCATAGTCTAGTCATAGTCTAGTCATAGTCTAGTCATAGTCTAGTCATAGTCTAGTCATAGTCTAGTCATAGTCTAGTCATAGTCTAGTCATAGTCTAGTCATAGTCTAGTCATAGTCTAGTCATAGTCTAGTCATAGTCTAGTCATAGTCTAGTCATAGTCTAGTCACAGTTCAAGCTTTAAATTAAAGTTATTGTGATTTCATTCCTTCATTAGAAATCTCTATATATTTTATTTCCCTCTGCCTTTGGCAAATAGTTCTATTGCAAGTTTGCGTAATGGAGACATGTTACAGCGCGTTTAAAAGTTTGTTTATATATTTATCACATGAAACCATGAAATTGTAGTTTAACTATGAACGTGCACTCCAAAATTGCCATAAAAGACAACATACTGCACTATACATTACAACCACAAAACAAAAACAAAATACGCCATCAAATGAAAGTCAACAATAAATGTGTTGACGTTGTCAAAGTATGCGTACATAGAAATATAGATACAGATATTTATATATCAATATCCCTGCAGTCTACTCAGATATTAATGTATCACACAAGTGATTTTATTGACTCTAATATTGATGGAAAAACTTTACCCATTTAATTGTGAAAATGATTGCAAGTTTGTGTTATAACCAAATGTATCTCAAATGAAATTACTTGTTATGAAAACTCCCCCGAAATACAGGGTACGGAATGGGTGTGTGTTAATATATAGAGTTGTTTGCTGTATGTCTCGCATGCTAGACAATAATTTACGCCATTGTGCGTGCTTCTATTAAGTTGAATGTGCTTTTATTTCCGTTTTATCTAGTTGATGACAAACTTAATAAATAGCGACAAAGATAGGGGGTGGAGAAAATAAAGGAAATATAAAGGACATTTTCCATTTAAAATTTTTTATGATAAGTGGTCAGACATTTTTTCTTTATTAATTTATATTATAGAATAAATAAAAGCTATGCATTATGATCTAGAGCGAAAAACGTGAGATTTTAAGCAGACTTCTGGGAAAACGTGACCTTTTAGAGAGCGCTGCAAAATACAGTTCATGAATTGTTATTTATTGCAGTTTGATAATGTGGTTTTATAGAAATATAAGAGATAAAAATTTATCAATAGAACAGTCTATAAGGTTATAGGGATGTCTATAGTACAGGCTATAAACCAGTCTATAGTGCAGGCTATAGATCAATCTATAGTCCAGGCTATCGACCAAGGCTATAGACCAGTATAGAGTCGAGGCTATAGACCAGTATGTAATCATGAATATGTACCACCCTAGAGTCAATACTGTACACCAGTCTATAGTTTATAGTCAAGACTATAGTCAAGTCTATATACCAGTCTATAGTCAAGGCTTTAGACTATAGTCAGTCTATATATACTTGCCTACAGCCTGGACTATAGCTTTGAGTATCGACTGGTCGATAGCCTTGACTATATTATAAACTATAGACAAGCCTATAGTACAGGGTATATTGGTCTATTGTCATAATCAACGACCAGTCTATAATCAAGACCAGTTTATGGAAATTTCTCAAATTATTTAACCCAAAAATGCAGCTCATAAATACTTAAACCAAGAACACTTTCACCATTTTGGACACTTTAAACCAAACAACAAAATATTCAAATTTGTGGCATCTTTTCAAACACTTGAACATTTGTTGTTGTTGTTGTTTTTAAAAAAAAATAATGCTATAAGAACAAATTATGATAACTTTTCTTTACAAAAACACTTGTAACCAACATTTCAACCTAGAAATTACTTACGCACACTTACACAACTCGGTCTTAACAAGAAGAACAAATAAAGAAACAAACAAACTTATCACATACACCTCAAGAGTTTTGGTTTATAAATGTATAAACAAGTGGAAATATATGTGTGAAAGCACACACATATGCTTGCATAAACCCATACATATACATATAAGTAAGATACGAGAACTTCTGCCTTCTTTAGCATACAAAATCTTTAAGGCATGATTTTTCGTGTTCAACAAATGAAAGACTAAAAACAAAATTGTGTGAAAGGACAATTATGAAAAAAATTTAAATAAAATAATAAAATTTTTACAGATACAAAAATTTTTATTTCTCTTCCTTCTTTAGATCAAAAAAGTCCCTCTTAGGTTCACCTCTAAATATCCAAACGAATATAATATTTCATCATTTGCTATACATGTTGTTCAATAATTAAACTTAATTCCACGCAATGCACCGCCCATTGTTAAATAAACATGGACATTATTCACCACAATAAACCACACTATAATAATTTGTTTCTGTTGTTACTGTTTGCCATCCTTTGTTGTTTAGTTTTAAGCAATAGCACCTCTAATACTATGGCATTCAGCATGAAAAACACAAAATTGTACTCAACATTGTAGTCATTCATTTTAACATGTTTCACAAAATTAAATTGCAAGTTTCATAGAGTGTGTGAACCTGTGCTTAGAGACCAAAATTTAAAGCAATCATTTATGAACTGGTTTTTATGAATAATAAGGTGGCTGCACAGCTTCGCTATACAACCATAAATTTTAATTGAAAATGTGTTAATTAATTAAAAAATATTTTTAGCAAGACTAGACTATAGACTAGACTATAGACTAGACTATAGACTAGACTATAGACTAGACTATAGACATAGACTATAGTAGACTATAGACTAGACTATAGACTAGACTATAGACTAGACTATAGACTAGACTATAGACTAGACTATAGACTAGACTATAGACTAGACTATAGACTAGAACTATAGACTAGACTATAGACATAGACTAGACTATAGACTAGACTATAGACTAGACTATAGACTAGACTATAGACTAGACTATAGACTAGACTAGACTATAGACTAGACTATAGACTAGACTATAGACTGACTATAGACTAGATTATAGACTAGACTGTAGACTAGACTGTAGACTAGACTGTAGACTAGACTATAGACTAGAGTATAGACTAGAGTATAGACTAGAGTATAGACTAGACTATAGACTAGACTATAGACTAGACTATAGACTAGACTATAGACTAGACTATAGACTAGACTATAGACTATAGACTAGACTATAGACTAGACTATAGACTAGGACTATAGACTAGACTATAGACTAGACTAGACTATAGACTAGACTATAGACTAGACCAGCGGTTCCCACCGATTTTTACTTCGCGGACCCCTTGAAGAACTTATTTAATTTCGCGGACCCCCATACATATTTTGATATCTTATTGTTCTAAATAATTGTCCATCCGAAAATTGACCTAGTTCATTAATTCCTAGGTCTAATAAATGTAGAGATGTCATATCTATAAAATATTCCCGTACTTTGAGAATATATAATATTTCAGATAGGTTTTCAATTGCATATTTTGAAGATAGAATGACTTCTTTGTTGATATGTTAACATGATGTATAATTTTATGATCGTGAGATCTTTCATGTTCATTTTCTTCAAGGTAGCGAAAAGGTTTCCTTATCAAATATTGTCACATGTGCTTAAGGAGTCACGTTTCAAAAATTTGTTGCGATTGCAAAGGGTGAATTGAGTAAGTGAGCTAAGTTTTCGGGAAAATAATATAAGAAAGTTGGACTTCTTCTATGTTGTTGCGGAATGCGTTATCCGCATAATATATGATTTGAACTCTTTGTTAAAGTACTGTGAATTTGGAACTTAAATTTGAATTTTAAAATACCAACGAATTATTTTACTTCATGGTTTTTGGCTACATATTTACGCGAAACGCTATGGATTTTCTGATGTTAATTTAATAATATGTATTGGTCAACAAAATCAAGTTAACATCTGTGTATCACGTCGGATTGGAATATTTATAAAGAGATACATAAAGAGTCACCTCTGTTTTGGAAATATATAATTTTAGTCCTTTCAAACAAGAACACTTTTGCTTACAATTTGATAACTTAAATCTGTAATAAGTTTGTCTTTGAATTGAACTTCATACTCCGGTACCAGTATTCCTAATTTAATTGTAAGGCAGAGTATTATTTGTCTGAAATAAAACCATTATTCAGTACATATACAGGAAATAAAAATTACAAATCACGCAATACTTTATTTTATAAAAGTTATACAATAAATTTGTAGGGCCTAGCTTCTTCCTGATAAACAACCGAAAAAATAAAATTCAAAAAGTCACCAAAAAATTTGGGATTATTGCACAAAAATTGGAGATATTTGTACATACATATAAAAGCAGAATATTGTTTATTCATGGTTTTTTTCGTTCGTCTTCGCGGACCCCCTAGGATTTTACTACGGACCACTAGGGGTCCGCGGACCCCCATTTGGGAACCGTTGGACTAGACTATAGACTAGACTATAGACTAGATTAGACTAGACTATAGACTAGACTATAGACTAGACTATAGACTAGACTATAGACTAGACTATAGACTAGACTATAGACTGAGTATAGACTAGACTATAGACTAGACTATAGACTAGACTATAGACTAGACTATAGACTAGACTATAGACTAGACTATAGACTAGACTATAGACTAGACTATAGACTAGACTATAGACTAGACTATAGACTAGACTATAGACTAGACTATAGACTAGACTATAGACTAGACTATAGACTAGACTATAGACTAGACTATAGACTAGACTATAGACTAGACTATAGACTAGACTATAGACTAGACTATAGACTAGACTATAGACTAGACTATAGACTAGACTATAGACTAGACTATAGACTAGACTATAGACTAGACTATAGACTAGACTATAGACTAGACTATAGACTAGACTATAGACTAGACTATAGACTAGACTATAGACTAGACTATAGACTAGACTATAGACTAGACTATAGACTAGACTATAGACTAGACTATAGACTAGACTATAGACTAGACTATAGACTAGACTATAGACTAGACTATAGACTAGACTATAGACTAGACTATAGACTAGACTATAGACTAGACTATAGACTAGACTATAGACTAGACTATAGACTAGACTATAGACTAGACTATAGACTAGACTATAGACTAGACTATAGACTAGACTATAGACTAGACTATAGACTAGACTATAGACTAGACTATAGACTAGACTATAGACTAGACTATAGACTAGACTATAGACTAGACTATAGACTAGACTATAGACTAGACTATAGACTAGACTATAGACTAGACTATAGACTAGACTATAGACTAGACTATAGACTAGACTATAGACTAGACTATAGACTAGACTATAGACTAGACTATAGACTAGACTTAGACTAGACTATAGACTAGACTATAGACTAGACTATAACTAGACTATAGACTAGACTATAGACTAGACTATAGACTAGACTATAGACTAGACTATAGACTAGACTATAGACTAGACTATAGACTAGACTATAGACTAGACTATAGACTAGACTATAGACTAGACTATAGACTAGACTATAGACTAGACTATAGACTAGACTATAGACTAGACTATAGACTAGACTATAGACTAGACTATAGACTAGACTATAGACTAGACTATAGACTAGACTATAGACTAGACTATAGACTAGACTATAGACTATAGACTAGACTATAGACTAGACTATAGACTAGACTATAGACTAGACTATAGACTAGACTATAGACTAGACTATAGACTAGACTATAGACTAGACTATAGACTAGACTATAGACTAGACTATAGACTAGACTATAGACTAGACTATAGACTAGACTATAGACTAGACTATAGACTAGACTATAGACTAGACTATAGACTAGACTATAGACTAGACTATAGACTAGACTATAGACTAGACTATAGACTAGACTATAGACTAGACTATAGACTAGACTATAGACTAGACTATAGACTAGACTATAGACTAGACTATAGACTAGACTATAGACTAGACTATAGACTAGACTATAGACTAGACTATAGACTAGACTATAGACTAGACTATAGACTAGACTATAGACTAGACTATAGACTAGACTATAGACTAGACTATAGACTAGACTATAGACTAGACTATAGACTAGACTATAGACTAGACTATAGACTAGACTATAGACTAGACTATAGACTAGACTATAGACTAGACTATAGACTAGACTATAGACTAGACTATAGACTAGACTATAGACTAGACTATAGACTAGACTATAGACTAGACTATAGACTAGACTATAGGACTAGACTATAGACTAGACTATAGACTAGACTATAGACTAGACTATAGACTAGACTATAGACTAGACTATAGACTAGACTATAGACTAGACTATAGACTAGACTATACTAGAACGATAGGACTACTATAGACTAGACTATAGACTAGACTATAGACTAGACTATAGACTAGACTGTAGATTAAACTATAGGCTGGACTATTTACTAGACAGATGTGCTCATTTTAAACGAGAATGAAGATAAGCGTCACTTTAGTGTAAGCGTGAGAGGGGACACTTTTAAACACTTGTCTGCCTCTTCGTAACGTATGAGGTGACGATTGACTGATAGGACAGCACATGTTAAAATAGCTATTTACCTGGTAGCTAGGTGTAACCCTATGTGGTAGGTTTAAATAGGGAGTTGGGGACTGTCCAACAAAATTGCTGGGGAGTTATTTTCAAGTACATTAATGTTTTTATATATGTAAGTGAGTTCGGGAGCTACTAACACACATACATATAATACTACATACTACAGTTTATTGTTTTGTGATTATTTGTAGGTCAATAAAGGTGTATTCGTAGCATTATGAAGTATGGTTACTGTATGTGTTCAAGCGTAAGTGTGTACTAAACTAGATCCTAGTAAAACAGGAAATTTTCAAAATTGCCTTTTATTATTTTTTTGCTGGTAGCTTGCTTGTGTAGGCATCACACAATACCAGCTTTCATATTTCCGTTTCTATCATATTTTTAAGTACCGGTCTAATGCTGGCATTAATAATAGTAAGTAGTATGCATTCCCATAGCATTTGTAGTTGATATTAGTGAGGGGATTTTTGACTATACTACATTGCTATTGATATAAATCATTAACGTTTTATATGTGCTTAAGTATACATACGCAACGTTTTGTTGTTATTTGAAATTAAAATCAAAATATTTTTCACTTTTTTTTTTCTTTTTTTTGGGAAAATTTGTTTTGTCAAATACTGACTTGTGGCAAAATCTGTTTTCTTTTTTTGTGTGTTGTACTCATTGCAAAGCAAATAGATTTTTATTATTTACGACTTGGGGAAATTGAATTTTTGCATTGAAACAAAGGCAAATAGATATGCAATAGATATGGATATAATAAAGATTTTTGAAAATTAAAGAAATTCAATGAAATAAGTATAAATGTTATAGGAGCTAAAATTAATATTGTTTTAAAAAATTTTAAATTTTTTTCTGAAACTATGAGGAATTTACAAATTTTAACTACACTCTACACTAAGTCTTAAAATACGGCAATTGTTATTGCATAATCTACAGAATTTCTAAAACACATCAATGTCCGTCTGTCCCTCAACTTAGTTTTCATACTCTGTAGGATAAATATAGTCGAACTAGACCATCTTAACTTTTCTGACATATTTTTTGTTCTACAATTAAATCATTTAAAGAAACTAAATCACCCTTGGCAACCAATTAGTAGCAACACAATACATTTATTTTCTTTCTAACAAAAATTACAACAGACATACATAAGAATTGTTATTAACACTTTGCTCTTGTCTTAATGTTTTTCGTTAGTTACTTAATGTAATTAAAAATCTAACAAAAACCAAACAACCAATACTTACCTTACATTTACCATTTGAACATAAATCTTTATTACTGTCTTGCTTTCAAAGCAAACACCTAGTTAAACATTAAAGATAAAATAAATGGTATAATTTTCTTCTTACTACATACTCACACAATTTTTGCAATTTTAGAAAAATATTGCAAATAAAATCTAAAAACAAATATATATATAACCAGAAAACATTTTACTGTTTAACTTGATAAAGAAAATTCATTAGATTTTTCTTAATGGCAGGAAAACTATACAAATGAAAATTACTTATATTACACAAGGTTTTTTTTCCCCACACACAGCATGTGTTGCATTTATAAATAATTTTACATTAAGAAAAACTTGCATAAACATTTTTCCCATAAACAACAGCTACTTACTGCAACTTTAGACTTTTTTTCTCTACTTTGTAAAATAAATTAAATAAGAGAATCCCTATAACAGAACCCGCAATGCTAACAAACAAACATCCCTGTGTATACTTAATATTATTTAATTAATATGAGAAAACTAAAATAATATGAAGAAGTTTTTGTGATTTAATTTAAAATAAAATTCATTTAATTTTGTATGAGGGTAATTGTTTAACAAAGTTGTTGGTCTTTAAAGATTTAGAAAAGTCCAGGTTGCGTATAATTATTATTTAACTCAAACAAAAAACTTATATTACTCATACGTACAGGATATCTAAATAAATGACAAAGAACGGTAGTTCTTCACTAACTAAGAATATCGCATAGATCAGGAGAGAATAAAATGTAGTCTAGTCTATAGTCTAGTCTATAGTCTAGTCTAGTCTAGGTCTATAGTTTAGTCTATAGTCTAGTCTATAGTCTAGTCTATAGTCTAGTCTATAGTCTAGTCTATAGTCTAGTCTAGTCTAGTCTATAGTCTAGTCATAGTCTAGTCTATAGTCTAGTCTATAGTCTAGTCTATAGTCTAGTCTATAGTCTAGTCTATAGTCTAGTCTATAGTCTAGTCTATAGTCTAGTCTATAGTCTAGTCTATAGTCTAGTCTATATAGTCTATATATTCTATCTATAGTCTAGACTATAGACTAGACTATAGACTTAGACTATAGACTAGACTATAGACTAGACTACAGACTCGACTATAGACTAGAATAAGACTAGACTATAGACTAGACTATAGACTAGAATATAGACTCGACTATAGACTAGACTATAGACTAGACTATAGACTAGACTATAGACTAGACTATAGACTAGACTATAGACTAGACTATAGACTAGACTATAGACTAGACTATAGACTAGACTATAGGACTAGACTATAGACATAGACTATAGACTAGACTAAGACTAGACTATAGACTTGACTAGACTAGACTATAGATCGAATATAGACTAGACTATAGACTAGACTATAGACTAGGACTATAGACTAGACTATAGACTAGGACTATAGACTAGACTATAGACTAGACTATAGACTAGACTATAGGACTAGACTATATAGACTAGACTATAGACTAGACTATAGACTAGCCTATAGACTAGACTATAGACTAGACTATAGACTAGACTATAGACTAGACTATAGACTAGACTATAGACTAGACTAGACTAGACTATAGACTAGACTATAGACTAGACTATAGACTAGACTATAGACTAGACTAGACTAGACTAGACTATAGACTAGACTATAGACTAGACTATAGACTAGACTATAGACTAGACTATACTAGACTATAGACTAGACTATAGACTAGACTATAGACTAGACTATAGACTAGACTATAGACTAGACTATAGACTATACTATATACTATAGTCTAGTCTATAGTCTAGTCTATAGTCTGGTCTATAGTCTGGACTATAGACTAGACTATAGACTAGACTATAGACTATATAGTCTATATAGTCTATCTATAGTCTAGACTATAGACTAGACTATAGACTAGACTATAGACTAGACTATAAACTAGACTATAGACTAGACTATAGACTAGACTATAGACTAGACTATAGACTAGACTATAGACTAGACTATAGACTAGACTAGACTAGACTATAGACTAGACTATAGACTAGACTATAGACTAGACTATAGACTAGACTATAGACTAGACTATAGACTATACTATAGACTAGACTATAGACTAGACTATTAGACTAGACTATAGACTAGACTATAGACTAGACTATAGACTAGGACTATAGACTAGACTATAGACTAGACTATAGACTAGACTATAGACTAGACTATAGACTAGACTATAGACTAGACTATAGACTAGACTATAGACTAGACTATAGACTAGACTATAGACTAGACTATAGACTAGACTATAGACTAGGACTATAGGACTAGACTATAGACTAGACTATAGACTAGACTATAGACTAGAACTATAGACTAGACTATAGACTAGACTATAGTCCTAGACTATAGACTAGACTATAGACTACTATAGACTAGACTATAGACTAGACTATAGACTAGACTATAGACTAGACCATAGACAGACTATAGACTAGACTATAGACTAGACTATAGACTAGACTATAGACTATACTATAGACTAGACTATAGACTAGACTATAGACTATACTATAGACTAGACCATAGACTAGACTATAGACTAGACTAGACTATAGACTAGACTATAGACTAGACTATAGACTAGACTATAGACTAGACTATAGACTAGACTATAGACTAGACTATAGACTAGACTATAGACTAGACTATAGACTAGACTATAAACTAGACTATAGACTAGACTATAGACTAGACTATAGACTAGACTATAGACTAGACTATAGACTAGACTATAGACTAGACTATAGACTAGACTATAGACTAGACTATAGACTAGACTATAGACTAGACTATAGACTAGACTATAGACTAGACTATAGACTAGACTATAGACTAGACTATAGACTAGACTATAGACTAGACTATAGACTAGACTATAGACTAGACTATAGACTAGACTATAGACTAGACTATAGACTAGACTATAGACTAGACTATAGACTTGACTATAGACTAGACTATAGACTAGACTATAGACTAGACTATAGACTAGACTATAGACCAGACTATAGACTAGACTATAGACTAGACTATAGACTAGACTATAGACTAGACTAGAGACTAGACTATAGACTAGACTATAGACTAGACTATAGACTAGACTATAGACTATAGACTAGACTATAGACTAGACTATAGACTAGACTATAGACTAGACTATAGACTAGACTATAGACTAGACTATAGACTAGACTATAGACTAGACTATAGACTAGACCTATAGACTAGACTATAGACTAGACTATAGACTAGACTATAGACTAGACTATAGACTAGACTATAGACTAGACTATAGACTAGACTATAGACTAGACTATAGACTAGAGACTATAGACTAGACTATAGACTAGACTATAGACTAGACTATAGACTAGACTATAGACTAGACTATAGACTAGACTATAGACTAGACTATAGACTAGACTATAGACTAGACTATAGACTAGACTATAGACTAGACTATAGACTAGACTATAGACTAGACTATAGACTAGACTATAGATTAGACTATAGACTAGACTATAGACTAGACTATAGACTAGACTATAGACTAGACTATAGACTAGACTATAGACTAGACTATAGACTAGACTATAGACTAGACTATAGACTAGACTATAGACTAGACTATAGACTAGACTATAGACTAGACTATAGACTAGACTATAGACTAGACTATAGAATATAGTCTAGTCCATAGTAAAAACTGTGGAGAAATGTTCATCACTGATCGAGGTCTGTTGTGCTTCCTTTATACTCGCATTTGCTTATTCCAAACTTTTCATCATTCCATCGTTATTAACTGTTAATATGCTGGCATACTATTTATTTAGTTTTTATATTACTCTATATACCACCACTAATGATAACCATTAATGTCTCCATTATTTTTAGTGTTAAATAGTCTAAATTGACCATTAAATAGGTGTAAAATAACTTCATGTAATATTTGCGTTTTGTAAATGAACATTTTGTTTAAATGTCTATAATTACAATTTGCCAAGTGTACTCTAGTGGTTTGTTGTTTGTACTTAAATGTTTGAAAACATAAAAATAGTGAAGGGTACTATTACACTTGTAATAACAACACGAATGAATACAAATAGGGTGGTTTGTGCGAAACACTGCCAAATGTTTCAATGTTGTGAACTATTAAAACACTTATGTTATAAGTTTTTAAATTTCTAAAAATAAATGGACGCCTTTTTTTATAAAAATTATTTCAGGAGATAATATGGTTTTGATTTTTGGTTTTCAGTATAGTGTTATAAGATGTCGACTTTAACTGTGTTTAATTAACCCCTATGATTTGATTTTTCTGTATGTGTTTGTTTACTATAATTTATTAGATGTCTATATTTCAATTGCAACATTTATATAAATGTTAGATAATAAGCTCTTAATTGTTAATAATTAGTTGAAAATTGAGAAGATAATGTCTAATGCTATTTTCAATTGATTAAATGTACAAATAGCTATTCATTAAGGTGGCTCCAAAAATTATTTAAATTAAAAACTTAATTCATATAACTATAATCTTCTTATCAACTTCTGATAAAAGCCTAAGTTGTACTAGAACAATTGAATGTTTCCTTTAGATTTGGAATTTTCAAAAACATAAACTCCTAATATTGCTACTGATTAAATCAAAGCCATTTGTTTGAAATTCCATTTAATACCATAATTTGAATGCAAAATTTAAATGACATTAAATTAAAATACTAAAAACACCAACGCTACGGAAAACGGTATAAAAATTTCAATAATAATTTAAGCTTTTAATAAATTTTTACTTTAATTATTTCAAATTTTTCACAATAATTGTTTTAATAACAGTTTTTTCATATTTATTGACACAACTAAGAGTAATTTCCTTTACCATCATCATAAACTAGTGTAAAACATATATTTTTAATGATATTTTTTACAACAATTGCAATAATAATAAATTCAACACTCTGGAGTAATAAAAATGATTTTTAGTTTTTTATTTAAAAAAAAAAAAACCTACACACAGTCATGAGGCAGTTGTACACACATATACATATGTGATGAAATTCCCTGGTGTCAAGCACAGAATATTTTATCATAAAACAGGAAAGTGGTGTTACTTTACAAGGAGGTAATTAAAGTTTATTAGTCGTTTGGTTTGCAAGATGTAGTCTAGTCATAGTCTAGTCATAGTCTAGTCATAGTCTAGTCATAGTCTAGTCATAGTCTAGTCATAGTCTAGTCATAGTCTAGTCATAGTCTAGTCATAGTCTAGTCATAGTCTAGTCATAGTCTAGTCATAGTCTAGTCATAGTCTAGTCATAGTCTAGTCATAGTCTAGTCATAGTCTAGTCATAGTCCATAGTCTAGTCATAGTCTAGTCATAGTCTAGTCATAGTCTAGTCATAGTCTAGTCATAGTCTAGTCATAGTCTAGTC
>NW_023996507.1:0-45313 GCF_015586225.1 Lucilia sericata | reverse complement strand
GATTGGAACGGGGGGTTGATTTAAAATTAATGTTAGTTTACAATTCTTTTAACTATAAACTCTTTGAGTTTTACTAGAACTGAACTAAACTGAACTAGAAACTGAACTTAGAACTGAACTAGAACTGAACTAGAACTGAACTAGAAACTGAACTAGAACTGAACTAGAACTGAACTAGAACTGAACTAGAACTGAACTAGAACTGAACTACTGAACTAGAACTGAACTAGAACTGAACTAGAATGAACTAGAACGAACTAGAACTGAACTAGAACTGAACTAGAACTGAACTAGAACTGAACTAGAACTGAACTAGAACTGAACTAGAACTGAACTAGAACTGAACTAGAACTGAACTAGAACTGAACTAGAACTGAACTAGAACTGAAAGAACTGAACTAGAACTGAACTAGAACTGAACTAGAACTGAACTAGAACTGAACTAGAACTGAACTAGAACTGAACTAGAACTGAACTAGAACTGAACTAGAACTGAACTAGAACTGAACTAGAACTGAACTAGAACTGAACTAGAACTGAACTAGAACTGAACTAGAACTGAACTAGAACTGAACTAGAACTGAACTAGAACTGAACTAGAACTGAACTAGAACTGAACTAGAACTGAACTAGAACTGAACTAGAACTGAACTAGAACTGAACTAGAACTGAACTAGAACTGAACTAGAACTGAACTTATTTTCTTTGAATAAAAACTAGTATTATCTTAGAATAAAGTTTTAGAAAAAAAAATATTTAAGTCGAAGATATATTTAGATTTTTGCCAAATTGGCAAATACTGTAAGATGGATTGGAACGGGGGTTGATTTAAAATTAATGTTAGTTTACAAGTTCTTTTAACTATAAACTCTTTGAGTTTTACAAAAATTAAAAAAAAAATAACTATTAAAAAATTAACTAGAACTGAACTACTAAGAACTAAACTAGAACTGAATTAAAACTGAACTAGAACTGAACTAGAACTGAACTAGAACTGAACTAGAACTGAACTAGAACTGAACTAGAACTGAACTAGAACTGAACTAGAACTGAACTAGAACTGAACTAGAACTGAACTAGAACTGAACTAGAACTGAACTAGAACTGAACTAGAACTGAACTAGAACTAGAACTGAACTAGAACTGAACTAGAACTGAACTAGAACTGAACTAGAACTGAACTAGAACTGAACTAGAACTGAACTAGAACTGAACTAGAACTGAACTAGAACTAGAACTGAACTAGAACTAGAACTGAACTAGAACTGAACTAGAACTGAACTAGAACTGAACTAGAACTGAACTAGAACTGAACTAGAACTGAACTAGAACTGAACTAGAACTGAACTAGAACTGAACTAGAACTAGAACTGAACTAGAACTGAACTAGAACTGAACTAGAACTGAACTAGAACTGAACTAGAACTGAACTAGAACTAGAACTGAACTAGAACTAGAACTGAACTAGAACTAGAACTGAACTAGAACTGAACTAGAACTGAACTAGAACTGAACTAGAACTGAACTAAAACTGAACTAGAACTGAACTAGAACTGAACTAGAACTGAACTAGAACTGAACTAGAACTGAACTAGAACTGAACTAGAACTGAACTAGAACTGAACTAGAACTGAACTAGAACTAGAACTGAACTAGAACTAGAACTGAACTAGAACTGAATTAGAACTGAACTAGAACTGAACTAGAACTGAACTAGAACTGAACTAGAACTGAACTAGAACTGAACTAGAACTGAACTAGAACTGAACTAGAACTGAACTAGAACTGAACTAGAACTGAACTAGAACTGAACTAGAACTGAACTAGAACTGAACTAGAACTGAACTAGAACTGAACTAGAACTGAACTAGAACTGAACTAGAACTGAACTAGAACTGAACTAGAACTGAACTAGAACTTAACTAGAACTGAACTAGACTAACTAGAACTGAACTAGAACTGAACTAGAACTGAACTAGAACTGAACTAGAACTAGAACTGAACTGAACTAGAACTGAACTAGAACTGAACTAGAACTGAACTAGAACTGAACTAGAACTGAACTAGAACTGAACTAGAACTGAACTAGAACTGAACTAGAACTGAACTAGAACTGAACTAGAACTGAACTAGAACTGAACTAGAACTGAACTAGAACTGAACTGAACTGACTAGAACTGAACTAGAACTGAACTAGAACTGAACTAGAACTGAACTAGAACTGAACTAGAACTGAACTAGAACTGAACTAGAACTGAACTAGAACTGAACTAGAACTGAAGAACTGAACTAGAACTGAACTAGAACTGAACTAGAACTGAACTAGAACACTAAACTGAACTGAACTGAACTGAACTAGAACTGAACTAGAACTGAACTAGAACTGAACTAGAACTGAACTAGAACTGAACTAGAACTGAACTAGACTGAACTAGAACTGAACTAGAACTGAACTAGAACTGAACTAGAACTGAACTAGAACTGAACTAGAACTGAACTAGAACTGAACTAGAACTGAACTAGAACTGAACTAGAACTGAACTAGAACTGAACTAAACTGAACTAGAACTGAACTAGAACTGAACTAGAACTGAACTAGAACTGAACTAGAACTGAACTAGAACTGAACTAGAACTGAACTAGAACTGAACTAGAACTGAACTAGAACTGAACTAGAACTGAACTAGAACTGAACTAGAACTGAACTAGAACTGAACTAGAACTGAACTAGAACTGAACTAGAACTGAACTAGAACTGAACTAGAACTGAACTAGAACTGAACTAGAACTGAACTAGAACTGAACTAGAACTGAACTAGACTGAACTAGAACTGAACTAGAACTGAACTAGAACTGAACTAGAACTGAACTAGAACACTGAACTAGAACTGAACTAGAACTGAACTAGAACTAAACTAGAACTGAACTAGAACTGAACTAGAACTGAACTAGAACTGAACTAGAACTGAACTAGAACTGAACTAGAACTGAACTAGAACTGAAGAACTGAACTAGAACTGAACTAGAACTGAACTAGAACTGAACTAGAACTGAACTAGAACTGAACTGAACTAACTGAACTAGAACTAAACTAACTGAACTGAACTGAACTAGAACTGAACTAGAACTGAACTAGAACTGAACTAGAACTGAACTAGAACTGAACTAGAACTGAACTAGAACTGAACTAGAACTGAACTAGAACTGAACTAGAACTGAACTAGAACTGAACTAGAACTGAACTAGAACTGAACTAGAACTGAACTAACTGAACTAGAACTGAACTAGAACTGAACTAGAACTGAACTAGAACTGACTAGAACTGAACTAGAACTGAACTAGAACTGAACTAGAACTGAACTAGAACTGAACTAGAACTGAACTAGAACTGAACTAGAACTGAACTAGAACTGAACTAGAACTGAACTAGAACTGAACTAGAACTGAACTAGAACTGAATAACTGAACTAGAACTGAACTAGAACTGAACTAGAACTGAACTAGAACTGAACTAGAACTGAACTAGAACTGAACTAGAACTGAACTAGAACTGAACTAGAACTGAACTAGAACTGAACTAGAACTGAACTAGAACTGAACTAGAACTGAACTAGAACTGAACTAGAACTGAACTAGAACTGAACTAGAACTGAACTAGAACTGAACTAGAACTGAACTAGAACTGAACTAGAACTGAACTAGAACTGAACTAGAACTGAACTAGACTGAACTAGAACTGAACTAGAACTGAACTAGAACTGAACTAGAACTGAACTAGAACTGAACTAGAACTGAACTAGAACTGAACTAGAACTGAACTAGAACTGAACTAGAACTGAACTAGAACTGAACTAGAACTGACTAGAACTGAACTAGAACTGAACTAGAACTGAACTGAACTGAACTAGAACTGAGAACTAGAACTGAACTAGAACTGAACTAGAACTGAACTAGAACTGAACTAGAACTGAACTAGAACTGAACTAGAACTGAACTAGAACTGAACTAGAACTGAACGACTGAACTAGAACTGAACTAGAACTGAACTAGAACAACTAGAACTGAACTAGAACTGAACTAGAACTGAACTAGAACTGAACTAGACTGAACTAGAACTGAACTAGAACTGAACTAACTGAACTAGAACTGAACTAGAACTGAACTAGAACTGAACTAGAACTGAACTAGAACTGAACTAGAACTGAACTAGAACTGAACTAGAACTGAACTAGAACTGAACTAGAACTGAACGAACTAACTAGAACTGAACTAGAACTGAACTAGAACTGAACTAGAACTGAACTAGAACTGAACTAGAACTGAACTAGAACTGAACTAGAACTGACTAGAACTGAACTAGAACTGAACTAGAACTGAACTAGAACTGAACTAGAACTGAACTAGAACTGAACTAGAACTGAACTAGAACTGAACTAGAACTGATCTAGAACTGAACTGAACTAGAACTGATCTAGAACTGAACTAGAACTGAACTAGAACTGAACTAGAACTGAACTAGAACTGAACTAGAACTGAACTAGAACTGAACTAGAACTGAACTACAAGGGAAATAAGACGGCTTTGAAATTTACGCAAATACATTTTAGATGCTTAAAAATTATACATATATTAGGACCCTGTAACTATTGGGTAACCTAATATTAATGCTCACTTTTATTACTAATGGTGGATGAAGTTCTAATAAATAATTTTTTAAAGACGTATGCCTATTTTTTTAACATACCATTAAATACTTACATAAATAAATATTTATTTACCTATTTTAACAATTTATTTAAAGTATTTATAAATACTTATTTTGTTTTACAAAACATGTTTAAGTGCTCACGCCTAATTGTGACGTAATAAGATGAAAATAAGATTAAAAACTCATTCGCAAGTGATCAACAAAAGATTATTGTTTACAAACCTTTTTAATTAATGGATCAACTTTTTAAAATAATAGATGAAAATTTGAATTACAATAGATAAACAAATTTACAACATAATAGAATTTTTACATTAAAAATTCTAAAATGCTTTTAAGTTAACGCTTGATGCCTCATATATATTTTTAGCAATAAAAAGGCCTAAGGGCCTTTTGCGTTTTTTTTCAATTGTCTTAGAAATTGTTAATAAATCATATTACATTTGAAGCTCAAACTACGATTTATTAAGGAAAAAATATGACGTATTTTTAAAACTCAAAAATAAAACACTCAACAACAGTGGAGATCTTTAAAAATCCATAAAAGAAACATTTCAAATATTGTTAACAAGTGGAGTAAGTCTCAAGTATGGATTCAAGTATATGTAAAAACACTAGACATGTTTTCTTTTCCATCTGTGCGGGAGTTATCAAACATAAAGTGAAGAACAATAAGTTCTTATCTAGTTTTTGCTTAAAGCCAAATTCTAACATTTGGTTAAAGCATGATATGTAAAATTTTGGTAATATTGACCCCCAAACAAGCCCCTTTTTGAAATGACAAAAAATATGTTGCTTTGACCATAAAATAATTAAAAAAGTTATGGACGATTTGTTCCAGTTAAATTTGGGCACGCGATTTTGATTGCGGTTTTGTGGAAAAAATTAGACAAAATAATTTTTAAACATGTTACACCTTTTAGAGTCATAAAAATAGAAGAAGTTTTATGGCATTATGAACTTTTAAAATGCACTACAAATATTAATTCAGATAAAAGTTCTTGAAATTTTAAGCCCAGTTAGCTATTATTGATTCCTAGCAAGGACTGAATTGCACCAGAACTGAACTAGATCTGAACTAGATCTGAACTAGAACTGAACTAGATCTGAACTAGTATGAACTGAACTAGAACTGAACTAGAACTGAACTAGAAACTGAACTAGAACTGAACTAGAACTGAACTAGAACTGAACTAGAACTGAACTAGAACTGAACTAGAACTGAACTTAGAACTGAACTAGAACTGAACTAGAACTGAACTAGAACTGAACTAGAACTGAACTAGAACTGAACTAGAACTGAACTAGAACTGAACTAGAACTAGAAACTAGAACTAGAACAGACAACTGAACTAGAACTGACTAGAACTGAACTAGAACTGAAACTAGAACTGAACTAGAACTGAACTAGAACAGAACTAGAACTGAACCTAGAACTGAACTAGAACTGAACTAGAACTGACTAGAACTGAACAAGACTGAACTAGAACTGAAGTAGAACTGAAATAGAACTGAAATAGAACTGAACTATAACTGAAACTAGAACTAACTAGAACTGAACTAGAACTGAACTAGAACTGAACTAGAACTGAACTAGAACTGAACTAGAACTGAACTAGAACTGAACTAGAACTGAACTAGAACTGAACTAGAACTGAACTAGAACTGAACTAGAACTGACTAGAACTGAACTAGAACGAACTAGAACTTAACTAGACTTAACTGACTAGAACTGAACTAGAACTGAACTAAAACTGAACTAGAACTGAACTAGAACTGAAACTAGAACTGAACTAGAACTGACTAGAACTGAACTAGAACTGAACTAGAACTGAACTAGAACTGAACTAGAACTGAACTAGAACTGAACTAGAACTGAACTAGAACTGAACTAGAACTGAACTAGAACTGAACTAGAACTGAACTAGAACTGAACTAGAAACTGAACTAGAACTGAAACTAGAACTGAACTAGAACTGAACTAGAACTGAACTAGAACTGAATTAGAACTGAACTAGAACTGACTAGAACTGAACTAGAACTGAACTAGAACTGAACTAGAAACTGAACTAGAACTGAACTAGAACTGAACTAGAACTGAACTAGAACTGAACTAGACTGAACTAGAACTGAACTAGAACTGAACTAGAACTGAACTAGAACTGAACTAGAACTGAACTAGAACTGAACTAGAACTGAACTAGAAACTGAATTAAGAACTAGAACTGAACTAGATCTGAACTAGAGCTGAACTAGAACTGAACTAAAACTGAACTAGAACTGAACTAGAACTGAACTAGAACTGAACTAGAACTGAACTAGAACTGAACTAGAGCTGAACTAGAACTGAACTAGAACTGAACTAGAACTGAACTAGAACTGAACTAGAACTGAACTAGAACTGAACTAGAACTGAACTAGAACTGAACTAGAACTGAACCAGAACTGAACTAGAACTGAACTAGAACTGAACTAGAACTGAACTAGAACTGAACTAGGACTGAACTAGGACTGAACAAGAACTGAACTAGAACTGAAGTAGAACTGAACTAGAATTGAACTAGAACTGAACTAGAACTGAACTAGAACTGAACTAGAACTGAACTAGAACTGAACTAGAACTGAACTAGAACTGAACTAGAACTGAACTAGAACTGAACTAGAACTGAACTAGAACTAGAACTGAACTAGAACTGAACTAGAACTGAACTAGAACTGAACTAGAACTGAACTAGAACTGAACTAGAACTGAACTAGACTGAACTAGAACTGAACTAGAACTGAACTAGAACTGAACTAGAACTGAACTAGAATTGAACTAGAACTGAACTAGAACTGAACTAGAACTGAACTAGAACTGAACTAGAACTGAACTAGAACAGAACTAGAACTGAACTAGAACTGAACTAGAACTGAACTAGAACTGAACTAGAACTGAACTAGAACTGAACTAGAATTGAACTAGAACTGAACTAGAACTGAACTAGAACTGAACTAGAACTGAACTAGAACTGAACTAGAACTGAACTAGAACTGAACTAGAACTGAACTAGAACTGAACTAGAACTGAACTAGAACTGAACTAGAACTGAACTAGAACTGAACTAGAACTTAACTAGAACTTAACTAGAACTAGAAATGAACTAGAACTAGAACTGAACTAGAACAGAACTAGAACTGAACTACAATTGAACAGGAACTGAATTAGAACGAAAACTGAAGTTGATTTACGAGATTTTGTACAAATATTGGTTTATTAACACTGTATTCACTATTAAATCCTTCCCACACATCTTGAGCTTAATTTTTCAATCAATCTATTGTTGGAAAAAAAATTTTTTAAAATTTTAAAAACCTTAGAAAACCCAAGAAGGTCTTAAATTGTGAATAAAATTGTCATTTTAAGTTAAACTTAATAAATTAAATTTATTATAAATCCATCCTTTCATAACTCGAAAACATATTTTCTGTTATTCAGATAATTTCAAAGAATGATTTTTTTTCTTCAATTTGCAAAATATATTTAATTTAAGAAAAGAAAAAACCTTAATAAAAATGTCAAGTTTTTTGATAAATTTTCATATCAATAACTCTTCAAAAAGTATTATTTGCAAAAAGAAAAAAAAAATAATAAACAAATTTTTCGAAAAATATTTCAATATCATCAAAAAACAATAACTACAACAAACTTCTTTATAAAGCCAAAAAAAACTCAAAATAAATATTGAATTTGCATTTCAACAAAAATTTAATCTAATATTTTGTTATTATATTGTTCTCAAAAGACATGTGCCGTAATAAAACATAACTTTATATGGTCACAAAAACACGCTTAAGTATTAAATTCTTTTAACATCTTTTTTATTATATTATTTATATTTTATTTATTTAATTTTATTTTATAATATAATTTTATTTAATTATATTTTATAAAATTATTTAAATAATTTTTTTTCTTTCTAAACAATTGACCCTAACAACAAAATGCAGATTTTGTTTGATGTAGCTTATAATTTATAGTAGAAAATGTTTTTATAAAAAATATTGTATACAAAATTAAAATTATTAAAGAAACGCAAAAGTTCATTGATCTACACGTTTATAGTAGTGATCTGACGTTTTTTTTCTCTTATGCCTTTTATTGGCCCTGTTTATTATCTTTCTTCTCTTCTTTCTTACCATTTATCTGTATTTTTCTCTAATTTAAATCTTTGCATAACGTAAAGCTGTACGATGCTTTGTCTACACGTGGCTTTTTAATTTATTCACAAATTATTTAATTTACGATGTTTTACTTTAGAAATTGTAAATGACAGCTGATTTGTGTTTTTTCGTATTATCTAAACAGTGGAGTCTATAGTGTGAGGATAGCTTAAATTAAAAAAAGTTTCACTTTCAGACGTGTTTAAAAATAAAGTTTTTGTTTAATTTGACTAGGAGAAAAAAAATATATATATATAGTTATGACCAGGAATTGGAATGTCCTTGGACTGTTAAGTAAAAAATAAATATTGAATCCCTCAGTGAGGCGATTGAAAATCAAATACATCCATTTCTTTATTAAATAGTTAATTAAGTGCAGAGTTTTTGAGCGATGTTTTTACTCAGGGTTTTTGTACATAATAATCATTTTAAACTAATTAACACTTTAAATACTCACTAAGTACATATTCAAATCGGAGACACTTCTACTAAATCAAAAAAAAACCAATTAATTAATCCAGGTAATAATAAAATGTATATTCACTTTTTCATAAGAACAGAACTAGAACAGAACTAGAACAGAACTAGAACAGAACTAGAACAGAAATAGAACAGAACTAGAACAGAACTAGAACAGAACTAGAACAGAACTAGAACAGAACTAGAACAGAACTAGAACAGAACTAGAACAGAACCAGAACAGAACTAGAACAGAACTAGAACAGAACTAGAACAGAACTAGAACAGAACTAGAACAAAAATAGAACAGAACTAGAACAGAACTAGAACAGAACTAGAACAGAACTAGAACAGAACTAGAACAGAACTAGAACAGAACTAGAACAGAACTAGAACAGAACTAGAACAGAACTAGAACAGAACTAGAACAGAACTAGAACAGAACTGGAACAGAACTAGAACAGAACTAGAACAGAACTAGAACAGAACTAGAACAGAACTAGAACAGAACTAGAACAGAACTAGAACAGAACTAGAACAGAACTAGAACAGAACTAGAACAGAACTAGAACAGAACTAGAACTGAACTAGAACAGAACTAGAAACTAGAACAGAACTAAGAACTAGAACAGAACTAAAACAGAACTAGAACAGAACTAGAACAGAATAGAACGAACTAGAACAGAACTAGAACAGAACTAGAACAGAACTAGAACAGAAATAGAACAGAAATAGAACAGAAATAGAACAGAACTTGAACAGAAATAGAACGAACTAGAACAGAACTAGAACAGAACTAGAACAGAACTAGAACAGAACTAGAACAGAACTAGAACAGAACTAGAACAGAACTAGAACAGAACTAGAACAGAACTAGAACAGAACTAGAACAGAACTAGAACAGAACTAGAACAGAACTAGAACAGAACTAGAACAGAACTAGAACAGAACTAGAACAGAACTAGAACTAGAACAGAACTAGACAGAACTAGAACAGAACTAGAACAGAACTAGAACAGAACTAGAACAGAACTAGAACAGAACTAGAACAGAACTAGAACAGAACTAGAACAGAACTAGAACAGAACTAGAACAGAACTAGAACAGAACTAGAACAGAACTAGAACAGAACTAGAGCAGAACTAGAACAGAACTAGAACAGAACTAGAACAGAACTAGAACAGAACTAGAACAGAACTAGAACAGAACTAGAACAGAACTAGAACAGAACTAGAACAGAACTAGAACAGAACTAGAACAGAACTAGAACAGAACTAGAACAGAACTAGAACAGAACTAGAACAGAACTAGAACAGAACTAGAACTGAACTGAACTGGAACTGAACTAGAACTGAGCTAGAACTGAGCTAGAACTGAACTAGAACTAGAACTGAACTAGAACTGAACTAGAACTAGAACTGAACTAGAATTGAACTAGAACTGAACTAGAACTGAACTAGAACTGAACTAGAACTGAACTAGAACTGAACTAGAACTGAACTAGAACTGAACTAGAACTGAACTAGAACTGAACTAGAACTGAACTAGAACTGAACTAGAACTGAACTAGAACTGAACTAGAACTGAACTAGAACTGAACTAGAACTGAACTAGAACTGAACTAGAACTGAACTAGAACTGAACTAGAACTGAACTAGAACTGAACTAGAACTGAACTAGAACTGAACTAGAACTGAACTAGAACTGAACTAGAACTGAACTAGAACTGAACTAGAACTGAACTAGAACTGAACTAGAACTGAACTAGAACTGAACTAGAGCTGAACAAGAACTGAACTAGAACAGAACTAGAACTAAACTACCTACGACCATGCCTACTTTTGCATGTGCGGGTCTCAAAAGTTTAAAAGATTAATGTTTTTTTCTAAAGAAAAAACTTCTTGACCAGAGCGGCTTTTTCTGATGAAAAAATTATAGTTATAAGAGAAACCTTTTGTAAGAAAAATTGGTCATCTCGGCAATCGGCATTAAGGAAAATTATACGTGCTAATATTGGTGTGGTTTTACAACATTTGGACATAATAGAGATAGTTAGAAAATTCGTCTGTATTACAACTTTAAAGAAATCAAAATCTATAGAAATTAAACTTGTCGAATAACAAGCTCAGCAATTAGGCTCTATTATTAAACATTCAAACCAATTAAAGGCTCTTGAGCCTATAACACAATGACATCATCTTTAAAATCATACAAATTACCCGATCTTTTATTTGCACTTAAAAACTAAATGATTTTAAATATCAAACAGGAAATCTAGAATAACCATTGTATTTGGCTCAAACAATTGATGAAATATGAGTTTAGTTTATTTCTTTAAAAAACTTTTTTTGAAAAAAATATGTATAAACAAAATCATAAATTTTACAAAACAAAATTTTAAATCATTACAATAACAACAAGTAGAAAGAACAACAAGTATAAATAAACAAATTTAAACAAGATTTCAATTCAAAAATTGATGTATTATTTTAACACTGATCAAAGCATGTATTTAAAAGAATTTATTTATCTACAAACTAAAGATGAGTTTCGATGATAATCTGTGGTCATTATCAGTTTCATTGTAAAAATCTAAAAAAATCCAAAATAGCATTCACTTTTAATAGTTTAATTTACTTCCGATTTTAATTTATGTTTTTTCTTATGGTTTTTGATTTTAAACTTAAATTGGCGACGCTGAAGATGATTGAAATGCTAATAAATTTTAGGCTGATGGTATTTATTATTAAACATTCAATTTGGAATTTTTTAAACGCCTTTAATATGGTTTCAATGTTTCGGTTTTTTATGTATTGTGGGCGCTATTTGTATGGTTTAATTTTGTAAAACATCTAAAAGAATCTTTTGAAAAAATGACCTTCGATTTTTTATATTTTTGGCCAAATTAATTTTTGTTTGTTTTGATAATTTTTTATGTGTGTTTTTCGCTAGATTTAAAGGATTTTAGGCATAAATTTGTTAAAATTTGCAAAAGTTTTTGCAAGTCATTTTTAAAACTTTTATTTTAAAAACTAAACAAATTGACGTCAATAAAAGTTATTGGAGGCAATTAAATAACAAATTCTTAATTAGAGTTTAAGTTTTATTAACTCTAGACCACCCAGAAAAAAATGTAAAAGAATCAAATGGTCAGAAGAAATCACAGGTGAACATTTTCTAATGACTATCAGAACTCTTCAAAAAGAGACCCTGTTTTTAATTTATAAATAAATTAGTTTTGTTTCATTAATTGTATTTCTTGCCGCAATTAATATTTTGTTAATCATTTATTTTTAATATTTATGCATTTAAATGAAATCATTTTAAACAAATTAAATAAATAATTAAAAAAAAACAAATTTCGAAAGTTGTTGGTTTTGCAAATTAATTCTTATTCCCCCAAAATTATTTGACATTATATTATAAATGTTTTAAATATTAAATAAAACTTGTTCCTTAACTAAATGCTTAGTTATCAAAATATAAACAATTTAATAATGTTATTAATAAATAAATTATATAATTTTTTTTAATATTTTAAATATTTTATTCTTTTTGGAATGTAAATAAAATAATCCCTAGTTAATGGCAAATAAACAAATCAAATGATGACAATATAATTGTACTTTCTAAATGTATTGATTTATAAACGATAACATTTTGTATAGAAACTAGTTTAATATTTTACATTTTCAATAAAGAGATCTGAAGATAGATTATGCCGAACTTTGAAAGGAATATAACAAGATTTATAGCAATCGAAAATATTAGATAATATTTTAGCACTGATGTTCAATAAATCAACAGAAACAGGTTTACATTCATGACTAATACATACCGAACTGATTACTTAGAAACAGTTTAGTAATGAGTGTTAAAACGTTGGAAGATCAGCTATATCGGCAACGATGTATGAATAAATCCTGTTCTGCGACCATTAACTAAAGAACTAACTAACTAAGTAACTAACTAACTAACTAACTAACTACTACTAACTAACTAACTAACTAACTAACTAACTAACTAACTAACTAACTAACTACTAACTAACTAACTAACTAACTAACTAACTAACTAACTAACTAAACTAACTAACTAACTAACTAACTACTAACTAACTAACTAACTAACTAACTAACTAACTAACTAACTAACTAACTAACTAACTAACTAACTAACTAACTAACTAACTAACTAACTAACTAACTAACTAACTAACTAACTAACTAACTAACTAACTAACTAACTAACTAACTAACTAACTAACTAACTAACTAACTAACTAACTACTAACTAACTAACTAACTAACTAACTAACTAACTAACTAACTAACTAACTAACTAACTAACTAACTAACTAACTAACTAACTAACTAACTAACTAACTAACTAACTAACTAACTAACTAACTAACTACTAACTAACTAACTAACTAACTAACTAACTAACTAACTAACTAACTAACTAACTAACTAACTAACTAACTAACTACTAACTAACTAACTAACTAACTAACTAACTAACTAACTAACTAACTAACTAACTAACTAACTAACTAACTAACTAACTAACTAACTAACTAACTAACTAACTAACTAACTAACTAACTAACTAACTAACTAACTACTAACTAACTAACTAACTAACTAACTAACTAACTAACTAACTAACTAACTAACTAACTAACTAACTAACTAACTAACTAACTAACTAACTAACTAACTAACTAACTAACTAACTAACTAACTAACTAACTAACTAACTAACTAACTAACTAACTAACTAACTAACTAACTAACTAACTAACTAACTAACTAACTAACTAACTAACTAACTAACTAACTAACTAACTAACTACTAACTAACTAACTTACCTAACTAACTAACTAACTAACTAACTAACTTACCAACCAACTAACTAACTAACTAACTAACTAACTAACTAACTAACTAACTAACTAACAACTAACTAACTAACTAACTAACTAACTAACTAACTAACTAACTAACTAACTAACTAACTACTAACTAACTAACTAACTAACTAACTAACTAACTAACTAACTAACTAACTAACTAACTAACTAACTAACTAACTAACTAACTAACTAACTAACTAACTAACTACTAACTAACTAACTAACTAACTAACTAACTAACTAACTAACTACTAACTAACTAACTAACTACTAACTAACTAACTAACTAACTAACTAACTAACTAACTAACTAACTAACTAACTAACTACTAACTACTAACTAACTAACTAACTAACTAACTAACTAACTAACTAACTAACTAACTACTAACTAACTAACTAACTAACTAACTAACTAACTAACTAACTAACTACCTAACTAACTAACTAACACTAACTAACTAACTAACTAACTAACTAACTAACTAACTAACTAACTAACTAACTAACTAACTAACTAACTACTAACTAACTAACTAACTAACTAACTAACTAACTAACTAACTAACTAACTAACTACTAACTAACTAACTAACTAACTAACTAACTAACTAACTAACTACTAACTAACTAACTACTAACTACTAACTAACTAACTAACTAACTAACTAACTACTAACTAACTAACTAACTAACTAACTAACTAACTAACTAACACTTTCCCTTATATACGAATTTTTACTTTTAATTTCTATGGGAGGTGCCAAACTCCATTGAAAGCCCGCCAAATTATTACCCAAATGTTCATATGAGTGTCAGAGTCCTTTGTGCAGAATTTAAGATTCCAGCTCTAATAGTTCCCCAGATATACGAATTTTTGTACTGAAGTCATATGGAGGTGACAGGCCCCCTAATAAATATCCGCCCATTTTTCACACAAATGTTCAAATGAATGTTAAAATTCTGTGTACAATATTTAAAGATTCTAGCTCTAATAGTTTCATAGATAAACGAATTTTTGAATTTAATTTATATGGGAAGTATCACGTCCTTTAAATCTAGTTCGCCAATTTATTACGCAAATGTTCACATGGATGTCACAGTGCAAAATTTTAAAATTAGCCTGTGAATAGGAATTTTTGTATTCAATCAGTCCCCTTATTCTTATGGATGCAAAGGTCTTTGCGCAAAATTTTAAGATTTTATCTACAATAGATTCCCAGATAAATGAATTTTAGTTTTTAATTAATATGGGTGGTGCCACCGCCCCTGTTTGTAGTCCGCTCATATTTTGTCCTAAACATTCATGTCGATACTAAAATGTCTCCGTAAAAATGAGGACTCTAGCTGTTATATTTTCTTAGATATGTATACTAATTTTATATTTTTATATGGGAGGTGCCACGCCCACTATAACTATAGCATATGGATGTCAAAGTTTTGCATATAAAATTTGACGACTGTAGCTCTTGCAGTTTCTGAGATATGCGACTTTTAATACTTATTTTGTATGTGGGCTTGGCACGTCGCCCACTTTAAATTTGTCCTATGAGACAGACGTTTAGCTGTCTATAAAGTCCAAACAAACAAACAAACACACATTCATTTGTATATATATAGATTAATTTGGGCTGAATCGCAATATAAGTGTTAATAAGAGAATTAGGGATATTCAATGATTTTCTGAACGAGACTTTGTATTAGGGCTTGGGTCAAATGGGACCCTATCATTTTGAAATTCAGCAAGGCTTGTATAAAACATGAGTAGTTGTGATACCTTCTATCGAGATACAATTGTATTTTACATAATTATGAGCTCAAAAGCCCTTTTCGGTGGGGTTCAGTTGTATGGAGGCTAGGTGAAATAATGGGCCGATTTTTACCATTTTCAATAGACGTTGTTCTTGAAACGTATGTGCCAAATTTCATCAAATTATCTTAAAAACCCTCATTATTTAGATATATTTTTTCTAGAGAAAATATTTCTAAAGTAAACTATAAGGTCTTCATTCGGGAAGATTTTTTCGAATTTTTTAAATATTTGGATCACAATTACTAAAAAACAAAAATCAAATATAATGTCAATACTAAAAAGTAAGTACTTACGTATAACATTTTTTATAAGTCATTCTAAGTAATGCAGGCGATATATTGAAGTCATTATAAAGTTAGTAGTTGAGTAAGTACAAAGATGTTACAGGAGTAAGGTTGAACTTATCTGAAAAAAAAAATTATGAGTTCTTCTTAATCAAATATATATTCTAAAGTTTAAGGTCTATAGAATTTCTTAGTTAAAAACAGAGACATATGGGGATTAAACTTCTTAAAATTTAATAAATCTGGTAAAATTTCTTCAAACACAACATAAAAATAAATCGTCAGAACTTTGATGACATTTATTTACCCTTAAAAACCTGTTTAAGATCATTAAAGTCTACATTAAATTGAAAATAGAAAAATCTAAAAATAACTTATAAATATGAAGAATTTGGATTAAAAAAATTCTAAATAAATTCCCTAAAAGTCCATTAGAAAAAAATAACGAAAATATTTAACAAAAATATTTTTTTTTTTTTAAATGGAGCACACGCTAAGACATTAAAATAGAAATAACCAAATCGTGTGCCTTTATTTACGATTCATAATTTATAAACAATCAAAAGCTGTATAAAAATAAATAAATTAAATATTATCTTTTAAACTGTTTTTTTGTTTTCTGCAAAAATTTTATGGCTTTAATTGCCGAAAGGAAACCAGTAACGGAGAGAAAAAAAAGTTGTTTAATATTCACCATCATGTCTGTCTCTATCGCTATGGTTGTATATTTAGCCCCAAGTATAATTAGCCGAAAGAAATGTCTAATTAATATTAACAAAACTGTTGTTTTTTTCTATTTTTTAATTAATCAAACGACTCCGTTTTGTCTACCATTTGCATTTTTAATTGAATTGGTTTTCTTTTAAAGTGTTTGTTTTTTTCTTCTTCCTTTAGGTGTTGTACTGGGTGGTCTTTAGTTGTTTTAGCTTGTGGAATTGGATATTTATATTAAAAAGTTATATTTTTTATATATTGCGTTAAGCTTATAGATAAAGCTTTAGATACTAGCACAAATGCTAAGCTAATTTCTAAACCGGATGTTGAAAAAAGCTCAACTTGAATTATTAGTAGATTGTTTTTAAGTTTTAGCGATCACCAAATAATGATCGTATTAAAGTAATCTATTTTAAACCAATCTTCTATATATATAAAAATTAATGTGTGTTTGTTTGTATGTTTGTATGTTTGAACATTATAGACTTTCACAGCGTATTCGTGCATGTCTGGAATAGGTAATTTTTATTTTGAAATACCAAGTGGGCGGGGAGCCACGCCCATATTAAGAAAATATGAAATGCGTATATTTGAGATAATATAACAGTTAAAGTCCTCAAGTTTTGTCGGAGCCACTTTAGTGTCAATATGATTATTTAGGACAAAAAGTAGGCGGACTAGCATTAGGGGGCGTGGCACCTCCCATATAAATCAAATACAAAAATTCGTTTATCTTGGAAACTATTACAGTTAGAATCTTAAAATTTTTTTCAAATAACTTTAACATCCATTTAAACATTTTGGGTAATAAATTGGCGGACTACACATGAGGGGAGCGGCACCTCCCATATTAATTAAATACAAAAATTCGTTTATCTGGGAAACTAATAGAACTAAATTCTTCAAATTTTGCACGAAGAACTTAAATATTCATCTAAACATTTTAGAGAATAAGGGACGGACTTTCACCTAGGGGGGCTTGAAGTCCCCATATGAATTAAATAGAAAAATTCGTATATCTGAGAAACTATTAGAGTTAGAATCTTAAAATTTTACTTGAAGAATTTTGACATTCATCTGAACATTTAGAGTATAACGGGCGGACTTTCATTGGGGAACTTTGCACCTCCCATATCTGAACATTTTGGGGAAAAAGTGCGGGTTTTCATCTGGGGAGCTTGAAGCCCCCACTGAGAAACTATTAGAGCTAGAATCTTCAAATTTTACATGAAGAACTTTGACATTCATGGGAACATTTAGAGAATAACGGGCGGACTTTCGTGTATCTTGGAAACTCTTATATTTTTAAAATTTTTCAGAGATAGATAGAAATTGGCGATAGATAGAAACAGGCGAACTTGCAATAATTTGCTTGACATCTCTCATATGTAACGTATTGTAAATCTGAAAACTATTGTAGTTAGAATCTTCCAAATAGTGGGTTTTTATTTATAAATATTGCTTTTAGGGTAGCAAGGCACACTAGGTATAGCTAGTTTATATATATAAAAGAGTAGCGTTACTGACTGACTGATTCATCATCGCACAGCCCAAACGGCTGAACCTAGATTCAATAAATTTTGACAGTAGATGTGTTTTTAGTTATATAGATCCACTAAGGAGGGATTTTTGGAAATTTGTACATTTAGGGGTAAAAAGGGAAAAACGGGTAAAACAGGTTTTCTTAATTATCTTACCTAATATTAGTGATACAAGAAAAATTTTAAATGCACATGTATCTACTCTTAAAATAAGCAGATGGGTATCTGGTACTTTTTTGAAATTCGTACTTTTAAGGGGTGAAAATGTGTAACAAAGGTGATTTTGGTACCTTTTAGAACCGTTTAGAACTTTTTAACTAATAAATAAAATAACATTTTTGTAAATATTTTGAATATATCTCCCAAAATTAGGAGACACCTGTTTCGTACTTTTTTTTAATTCAGCCCTTTTTGGGTGTAAAAGGAAGAAAACTGTATTTTTGGTACTTCTTTAGCACATTAAGAAAACTTTTTAGATTTATTGAAGTATTCCTATTAAATTACGGACTAACTCTGTAATGAACTCTGTATGAATTCAAAACACGTGATTATTAAATACACACGGTCCTCATTGAATAAGATTTTTTAAGAGAGAACTTTTTGGTACTTTTTTCTCATAAGTACTTTTTGAATTTTCTAAAATATTCAACCTAGGAACATAAATTTTAACACACATGGTCTTGACTTAATAATATTCTGTAAGTGGGTACTCTTTGGTAATTTTCCATTCTTCAAATGGTACCTTTTGGTTTCTCTATAATGGTTAACCGGAACACATCCTTATTAAATGAGAATTTATTGAGAGATATTATTGTACTTTTTCGTTTTTCCGATGGTACTTTTTGATATTTTTACGATATTGAACATAGAAATATAAAATTTAAAATATAGGGAACTTAGTGAATGAGAATCTACTGAAAGGGACTTTTGGTACTTTTTCATTCATCAAATTATATTTTTTGAATTGTCTATAATATTGAACACAGAAACATAAAATTTTTTATTAAATAAGAGTTATTTTATAGTACTTTTTTTTTAAATAGTAATTTCGAAATTTTCTATAATGTGGAAACTAAACGAATGAAACTAAAAATACAAATTTCTTACTGAATGCGAATTTAATCACGTGATATTGAACGTATAATACTGAAACATTAAAAAATGTTTAATTAATTTTAATTTTCCATAAAAGTGGAAGCTAAATGAATGAAACTAAAAATACGAATTTCTTACTGAATGCGAATTTAATCACATGATGTTGAACGTATAAAACTGAAACATTAAGATTTTTTTAAATCAATTTTAATTTTCTATAAAAGTAAACAAAATTTTGTATGTATTTAATTTTGGTTAGGGTAGCGAAGCACCCAGGGTATGCTAGTTAATGATAAAACAATTTCTTTAAAATCTTCAGAATTTAAAACTTATGAAAATTGCTAGTGATGACAATATTTCTCAAGGTTTATGTCTTTGCTAACTTGATCATAAAGAAGAAAATTTATGGAAAATTTTATGAAGAAGAAAATTTATGGAAAGTTTATGGAAAATTTTCTAAAGAAGAAAATTTATGGAAAATTTTTTAAAGAAGAAAATTTATGGAAAATTTTATGAAGAAGAAAATTTATGGAAAATTTTCTAAAGAAGAAAATTTATGGAAAATTTTTTAAAGAAGAAAATTTATGGAAAATTTTCTAAAGAAGAAAATTTATGGAAAATTTTCTAAAGAAGAAAATTTATGGAAAATTTTCTAAAGAAGAAAATTTATGGAAAATTTTCTAAAGAAGAAAATTTATGGAAAATTTTCTAAAGAAGAAAATTTATGGAAAATTTTCCAAAGAAGAAAATTTATGGAAAATTTTCCAAAGAAGAAAATTTATGGAAAATTTTCCAAAGAAGAAAATTTATGGAAAATTTTCTAAAGAAGAAAATTTATGGTAAATTTTCTAAAGAAGAAAATTTATGGTAAATTTTCTAAAGAAGAAGAAAATTTATGGTAAATTTTCTAAAGAAGAAGAAAATTTATGGAAAATTTTCTTAAGAAGAATATGTATGGGAAATTTCTAAAGAGGAAAATTTATGGAAAATTTTCTAAAGAAGAAAATTTATGGAAAATTTTCTAAAGAAGAAAATTTATGGAAAATTTTCTAAAGAAAACAATTTATGGAAAATTTTCTAAAGAAAACAATTTATGGAAAATTTTCTTAAGAAGAATATGTATGGGAAATTTCTAAAGTAGTAGATTTATGGAAAATTTTT
Source organism: Lucilia sericata (assembly GCF_015586225.1). Lineage (NCBI taxonomy): Eukaryota > Metazoa > Arthropoda > Insecta > Diptera > Calliphoridae > Lucilia > Lucilia sericata. The sequence continues at coordinate 24,416 of NW_023996507.1, read as the reverse complement.
TAAAGAAGAGAATTAATGGAAAATTTTCTAAAGAACAAAATTTATGAAAAATTTTCTAATAAAAAAAATTTATGGAGAATTTTCTACAAAATCAAGTTTATGGACAATTTTCTAAAGAAGTAAATTTATAAAAAAATTTCTGAAGAAGAAAATTTAAGAAAAATGTTCTAAAGAAAAAAATTTATGGAAAATTTTCTAAAACAGAAAGCTAAAAAAATTTTTTCTAAAGAAGAAAATTTATGGAAAATTTTCTAAAGAAGAAAATTTATAAAAAAATTTATAAAGAAGAAAATTTAAGAAAAATGTTCTAAAGAAGAAAATTTATTGAAAATTTTCTAAAGAAGAAAATTTATGGAAAATTTTCAAAAGAAGAAAATTTATGGAAAATTTTCTAAAGAAGAATATGTATGGGAAATTTCTAAAGAAGAAAATTAATGGAAAATTTCTAAAGAAAAAAATGCTACATAAATTTTAATTTAAAAAAATCAATCTTTTGTCCATTCCCTACAACTTATTAAAATACCGTGAATAGAGTAATAGAAACAGATTATAAATTCGATCAGTATTTTACACTTTTGGCTAAAACTATTATCATAAAATAGAAAAAAAAAAAACTGAAGCATATTTATTTGCTGTTAAGCTCATCTCTAAGCCACTGACCGGTTTCCTGTTAGCAAAAACTTAAACCATTCAGAAATCAAATTAATACTTATCGATCGATCGATTGTAAAAATATTAAATTTGTGTTGTATTGCAAAGTAAATATGATTTGAGATCGATTAATATAATATTAGCTTTAGAAATAAAAAAAAGCAAAATATTTAACTAGTCTATTTCATAGATCTGTCTGTATCGATCAAATACATTGTATATAAGTTAGTGTTGGGTACTTAGAATAGTTACACGTTTCTAACTAACTAACTAACTAACTAACTAACTAACTAACTAACTAACTAACTAACTAACTAACTAACTAACTACTAACTAACTAACTAACTAACTAACTAACTAACTAACTAACTAACTAACTAACTAACTACTAACTAACTAACTAACTAACTAACTACTAACTAACTAACTAACACTAACTAACTAACTAACTAACTAACTAACTAACTAACTAACTACTACTAACTACTAACTAACTAACTAACTAACTACTAACTACTAACTACTAACTAACTAACTAACTAACTAACTAACTAACTAACTAACTAACTAACTAACTAACTAACTAACTAACTAACTAACTAACTAACTAACTAACTAACTAACTACTAACTAACTAACTAACTAACTAACTAACTAACTAACTACTAACTAACTACTAACTAACTAACACTAACTAACTAACTACTAACTAACTAACTAACTAACTACTAACTAACTAACTAACTACTAACTAACTAACTAACTAACTAACTAACTAACTAACTAACTAACTAACTAACTAACTAACTAACTAACTAACTAACTAACTAACTAACTAACTACTACTAACTAACTAACTAACTAACTAACTAACTAACTAACTAACTAACTAACTAACTAACTAACTAACTAACTAACTAACTAACTAACTAACTAACTAACTAACTAACTAACTAACTAACTAACTAACTAACTAACTAACTAACTAACTAACTAACTAACTAACTAACTAACTAACTAACTAACTAACTAACTAACTAACTAACTAACTAACTAACTAACTAACTAACTAACTAACTAACTAACTAACTAACTAACTAACTAACTAACTACTAACTAACTAACTACTAACTAACTAACTAACTAACTAACTAACTAACTAACTAACTAACTAACTAACTAACTAACTAACTAACTAACTAACTAACTAACTAACTAACTAACTAACTAACTAACTAACTAACTAACTAACTAACTAACTACTAACTAACTAACTAACTAACTAACTAACTAACTAACTAACTAACTAACTAACTAACTAACTAACTAACTAACTAACTAACTAACTAACTAACTAACTAACTAACTAACTAACTAACTAACTAACTAACTAACTAACTAACTAACTAACTAACTAACTAACTAACTAACTAACTAACTAACTAACTAACTAACTAACTAACTAACTAACTAACTAACTAACTAACTAACTAACTAACTAACTAACTAACTAACTAACTAACTAACTAACTAACTAACTAACTAACTACTAACTAACTAACTAACTAACTAACTAACTAACTAACTAACTAACTAACTAACTAACTAACTAACTAACTAACTAACTAACTAACTAACTAACTAACTAACTAACTAACTAACTAACTACTAACTAACTAACTAACTAACTAACTAACTAACTAACTAACTAACTAACTAACTAACTAACTAACTAACTAACTAACTAACTAACTAACTAACTAACTAACTAACTAACTAACTAACTAACTAACTAACTAACTAACTAACTAACTAACTAACTAACTAACTAACTAACTAACTAACTAACTAACTAACTAACTAACTAACTAACTAACTAACTAACTAACTACTAACTAACTAACTAACTAACTAACTAACTAACTAACTAACTAACTAACTAACTACTAACTAACTAACTAACTAACTAACTAACTAACTACTAACTAACTAACTAACTAACTAACTAACTAACTAACTAACTAACTAACTAACTAACTAACTAACTAACTAACTAACTAACTAACTAACTACTAACTAACTAACTAACTAACTAACTAACTAACTACTAACTAACTAACTAACTAACTAACTAACGACTAACTAACTAACTAACTAACTAACTAACTACTAACTAACTACTAACTAACTAACTAACTAACTAACTAACTAACTAACTACTAACTACTAACTAACTAACTAACTAACTAACTAACTACTAACTAACTAACTAACTAACTAACTAACTAACTAACTAACTAACTAACTACTAACTAACTAACTACTAACTAACTAACTAACTACTAACTAACTAACTAACTAACTAACTAACTACTAACTAACTAACTAACTAACTAACTAACTAACGAACTAACTAACTAACTAACTAACTAACTAACTAACTAACTAACTAACTAACTAACTAACTAACTAACTAATACTAACTAACTAACTAACTAACTAACTAACTAACTACTAACTACTAACTAACTAACTACTAACTACTAACTACTAACCTAACTAACTACTAACTAACTAACTAACTAACTAACTAACTAACTAACTACTAACTAACTAACTAACTAACTAACTAACTAACTAACTAACTAACTAACTACCTAACTAACTAACTAACTAAACTAACTAACTAACTAACTACTAACTAACTAACTAACTAACTAACTACTAACTAACTAACTAACTAACTAACTAATAAAAATTATTTGAATCATTCGGAATAGTCATAATGATTCCATTAATTTAGAATTAAAAGCAAAATTTTTTGCATAATCTTTACAGACATTATTACATTCCAAAAAGTGTCACAATGACATAATCATAGTGACATCGAAGGCTTAATTTCTCGAAGGCAGTGAAAGACAGGCTGGTATGACACCTTTAAAGTGTCATAATGCTCATGGACACTATGACAGATCTTGATGTTTTGAACTTCCATGGACATTATGCCATTTTAGTTTATAATTAAAAGTGTCACAGTGACACATCCATGGACAAAATGTAGGCATTTCGTACTGTCCAGAGACATTGTGACATTGGATTTTATGACACGCTACCCAAAATTAAGAACGATTTTAACTAGGTATAGAGTAACACTGACTGTAACCGTAAACAAACATTTCTTTATTAAAAGTGTCACTTTGACACTTTTGAACAGTATGACAGATCTTGGTGTGTGGAACGTTTATAGAAATTATGACATTCCAACAATTTCCTCATTAAAAGTGTCACAGTGTCCATAGTTATTATGACATTATTAGTAGTGTCATAACATCCAAGGACACTATGACACTTTTGGGTGATTCGTAATGTTCTTGAACATTATGACATTGGACTGAGGGGCAATCAAAGATAAATAGTAAATAATTTCATTGCAAAATTTCTTTAACTGTATGCAACCAGTTTTATCACATTCTCTAATTAACAATAAATTAATAAATATTTTTTTCGTTAATTTAAAAACAAACATTTCATTCTAGACGGCGACAATGATTAAATATTATGATTAACATAAAAATAATAATAAAAATTTATTTAGGACGACTGCATTAATAGAAAATTTTAAAACGTAAATTCTATTTTGGGTTTATCATAATTATAACCAGGTCTAGTAGTAGTGTGGTTACTTTCACTTTCTGCTGCACTAGTTGCTTCATTTGAATGAGAATCATCTGTTAGAGAAGAGGGAGGAGGAGCAGGAGTAGTGGTAGTGGTAGAAGTATTTTTTTGGGAAGAAGATTTTAGGTGTTTCTTTATAAATTCCAAAGGAAATATATGTTCATAGTCGTCTATAATGGTAGTGTCTTCAGTGAAACTAATATCATCTCCCGGTTTAAATATTACCACCGGTTCGGAGCCACTTAAAGTAGTATCATCGTCGTAATTAAATAATTTATACATAGTTACTTCCTCAGCATAGTAATTAATTGGCACGACATCTTCTAAAGATCCTTTGCTATTTCTATTCTTTTCCCTGGAGCTATCTTTATATTTTAAGGAAGTTGCTTCTGTCTGTAATTGATCCTTCTTATGGGCCTTTGCCACTTCATTTAAAGGTGTCTCTTTTGAGGTGTCTCTATTCAAAGAGTTTGCCTCATTTTCATTGTAAAATAATCCTGAAATTAAGGCTCCTTTATAGATCGGTTTATATTTGCCACTTACAAAATCTAAAGCCAAAGGTTGCACATAATCCACTTTTATGGGCAGAGGATCATCGATCACTTTGGGTTTATTATATTTATAATTTAAGTTTTCCTTGGTGAAGTCATTAGTTTCACTTCTCGTCTGTTGCGAAATTTTATTATCCGGTGGCAAATATCCTTTGTCAAGCTTATTTTCTAAAGGTGGCAAATAACTGCGATCATTTAATTTCAGCTCCCGAACATCTGCTTTAATGCAATAAATTTCGAACAACAGAAAACCAGCCACAATAATTTGTTTATTCTTTAAATAAAATCATAAAATTAAAATTTATTTTTTAAGAGTTTTTTTTTAATAATTGTAGAACTCACCATCATGTTATATGGTCTTAACTTTTCTACTCGGAATAATGAGTTTATTGAAAATATTGCTAAAGGTTTTGCTTGTTTTTATATATAAATATAAAAACATTAATTTACTTTTAATTGCAAATCAATGGCTGTGTATTTGTATAAATATTTGCTTTAGTTTATTGAATTGCATTCATTAACTCTTTGTTATCAATTTAATTTAAGTCAAGTACAAATTACTTTCTTAAGTGTACCCTACGTTTAAGCCGAGTTGTTTAGATTTGTTTCGGTTAGAGCTTTGTAGAGAAATTCGTCTTAACCTTGTAACGTATCATGGGGTTTTGATGATGTAACGACAATATTCCAGCACTTTTTCAAATTAGTGAGAGTCGAATTACGTGATTTTGCAAATCCGATGTTCGAAATACCAGAGAGTTTAAAACACTTAAATAGGCACTATTTAAGCGAATTCAAAACACAACCAATTATATCCGGTAATAGACGGCCTTTATCTGAAATCTTACCAATGAACCCAAGGGAACTTTTAAGGTTAGGAGGACTGTCCTATTGAAGCCACATAACCCAATCTAAAATATTCGACTAAAAGTCAAATCGATATCGCCAGCGTCGATGATGGAATGTGCCCTTAAGTTACCTAAAAAATGGGCTACTAATTGTGGTAATATCAAGTCCACATTTCTGAGAAAATATAAGGAAATGAATACATTCAACTGTTAAAAAATGAGAGGCGAACATCAAAGCAAGCCAAATGTCTAGGAGCAATAATGGATTATAATTCCAATCTAGGCTACGATGTACTCATATCAAAACCCTAATGCATGGGGACTTAAACCAGGTCTGATATATTGATTATACAAAACCAAAGTCAAGAGCTATTCTGACCCATAGATCATCTATTTATTGGTTGTCTACAATAATCGCACGCAGTCATGCATTTTTTATCGAGCAGTTCGGGGGGACACTCCTGAACGTTTAGCTTTACCTGCCACTTAAGATTGCCTCTAACTACCGACTGTTCACAGATGGCTACCTATTTTAACATTGTTGTAAGAGGAAATCAATCGTCACTCCATAGATTACAGACAACAGATCATTTTCAGTTATGGTTTTCTAAAGTGTTTACTCTCTAGATTACTTGGGGACGGTAAAGTAAAGCCAACTAATTGGTTAGACGTTAGCGGAAATGTCTGCCATTTTCGGATGGATTGACTCTTTGTAGAACTTTGCTTGCTATTGAGAGAGAACATGGAGTTGTTGCGCTATATGTAATAGGTACAGGAATCTTGCAATAGATCCACAGAACACAATTCAAACTTAACCAAAATGGCAACTAAGATATAAGGAGGGATTATCAAGCACCATATATTTGTTGGGAGAATAAACCCGGATGGTAATAAGGTGTATACAGATTGAGAAGGAAAATGGTGAGGAATAAAATATAGTCTCAGACTAAATGATGAAAACTGCATATTTTAAGCTGAAGCCTTTGCAGTGGTTCTTGCGATCATTATTCTTCGAGGTTTCGGGAATTTTCTTCGTTATTCCTTTCTTGGAAGTGCTGAACATTTTTGTAGTAGGGGTTCCGATTTAGCTCGGTCCTCATCACCCCACAACAGTGAAATTATTCATAATATTCTAATTGCTACAAATTTGGCAAATTTGGTAATCATTCAAGAATACTTGGAATACCTCATAATAACTCGCTAGGATATATTCGTTTAGAGTTCCTTTGAAGAAGATTCTTTGAAGGACTGTTGGACTGTCTAATATAAGACTAAACGGATCTAGAGCATCCAATTCATTTCTTTTTACCTTTTTTGATTCCAATGTCTTGTAGTCTGTTTCCGATCCTTTTTCCATATACATCCCTCAACGCGAAACTGGAGCATTATGTTTTGACTCCAGCTTTAGTTTTTAGCATGATTTAACTTCCGGTAGCTTTCTATTGTATCGTAGGAGACGTTCAATGTTTCTGTTTCCATTCTATTTAGGTACTTAATCAGCTTGAACTACTTTATTAGAGGAACTAGCTTCTGGAGTTTTTATGCTGGATACACGTCTGGAAGTACTCATTAAAGTTCCTCTTCTGGAACTTTCTTTAAATTTAGTTTCCTTCACGATTCGATTCTATTTTCAGTTATAGTTTTCACTATGGTTCCACTTGCTCAAGCTCAGTACTTCCTTTAGACTTCGAAAGATTAGACCAAAATTAACCTTACGCAGTTAGTCCTATGGACAGATTTGAAGGCCTCTATTGCTCTGGTAATGAATTGGACTTCTATACACCTTTGTTTTGGTTGTCTTCTAGTCTGTTCCAATTCTCAAATCTTTTCCCCATGTAAGTACATCTCTCTTCACAATACTGGTGCATTCTGATTTGACTCCAATTTCAGTTTTCACCCTGGTTCAAGCGGTAGCCTGAAAAGGGCGAAGTATGTCCCTTTCTGGTTTTCGTAAACTATGGATGCGGCCATGGCTTCGCCTCTGTGGTCCTGCCACCATTCCATCTGCTTCTTTTTATTGCTTCAGCTTCTATTTTGTTTCCTTTGCAGTCAGGAATATAGTAGATCCAATCATAGATCTACCCTCCCTTACCTTGATAGAGCTCTGGAGATGGATGCGACCATGACTTCGGCTCTGTAGTCCTGCCACCATTCCATTTGCTTTTTTTATTGCTTCAGCTTCTATTTTGTTTCCTTTGCAGTCAAGAATATAGTAGATCCAGTCATAGATCTACCCTCCCTTACCTTGATAGAGCTCTGAAGATGGATACGGCCATGACTTCGGCTCTGTAGTCATGCCTCCATTCCATCTGTTTTTATTGTTTCAGCTCCTGTTTTGTTTTCTTTGCAGTCAGGAGTATAGTAGATCCCGTCATAGATCTACCCTCCCTTACCTTGATAGAGCTCTGGAGATGGATGCGGTCATGACTTTGGCTCTGTATTCATGCCTCTATTTCATCTGCATCTTTTGATTGTTTTAGCTCACATTATATTTTCTTTGCAGTCAAGACCCTGTCATAAATCTATCTCTAGATCCTGTCATAGATCTATCTTCCATTACCTTAGTAGAGCTCTGGAGATTTTATTTTGCTCCTCTTCTTGTTTTCTAACTTCGTAGAAATGAATTTCTCATCATTTTTGTATTTTTTTCACGATAAAATCTATCATAACATAAAAAGCTCTACTCATAAAACTAATCCGGGTTTATTTTTAAAACCAAAACAATAGTTAAATATAAAACATAATAAATTTCTAACTTAAGTTTTTCCATTAAAAACATGACGCCATTCCCGGTTTTTGGGGGAATTTTTTGCATAAATTTAAGAAAACAAAAATAAAGACTTAACTAGTCGGTTACTACTATTCAAAACAACTTTTATTTTGCAATTTGCAAACAGAAGATTTGTTTGTATAAATTATATCTTTTGCAAATTATGTGAGAATTTAATAAAATTGTTGTGGTTATTGTTTAGCCAAATATATTTATCTAAAAGCCCATCTATTTAATTTGTTACGACGAAATACTCATTTTTGTAATAAATTAAATAAACATCTTCATAAGAAGAAGCTCTTTCATATTGTTATTATAAATTTAAACAATTGTTGTTGATAATATTAAGCTACTTTTGTTAAAAAAACAGAAACAAAAAAGCTTTGTTTGATTTTGTTTACTTTTTTTCCAAAAAAAAGTTCTTTGTTTAGTGCAAACAAAAGAGATTAGAAAACAATTTTAAAAACAAATATTTTAAATCAAAACGTGTAAAGATTAAATGGTTGTGGGAAAGGATGTGATCATGTCGGGAGAAATGATCAACAGTAGATTGATCATTCTAAGACTAAGAGAATTATATTTATATTTTTCAATATTAAAACATTATTTTGTGTTTTTCTGTATACACTTTCAGAAAATTCGATGCATATTTTTTGGCTTTGCTAAATTTCTAGTGAGAGGAAAAAACGATCGATTTGAGAGAAAGTTCTTTGAAGGTAGGTTCTCTGACTTGTTTTCATAAGTCCTGTGAATCTTAATATTTGATGCTTTCCAAAAGAGATAGTGTAGTAATGTTTTATTATAGAAGAAAATCATCATGATCATGATCATGATCACGATCACGATCAATCAATTCTGTAATCAAGGAACCAGTTATGCAAAAAATTCAATCGAGTCCTAACCAAGAATGTAGAAACAGTTAGCTGTAAAAAATCTCTTAAAAAAGGAAATGTTATACTTTTCCAAAACTTTCTAAATCTGCCGGAGGATCAACATCTGTAGAAGGAAAATTTGAGCAAAATACATTATTTCAGTAGAGATCAGAGTTTCTAATGGGAGTCAACCTGCAATCGCCCCACTGACACACTAAGAACTACCAGGACACCTATGTAGACTTAATGTTGCGAAATTTTGTTTCGGAATTCGATAATCAGTAGAGATCGGAGTTTCTGATGGGAGTCAACCTGCAATCGCCACACTGATACACTAAGGACTACTAGGACACCTATGAAGCCTTAATGTTGCGAAATTTTGTTACTGATTTCGATTTATGAATATAGAATGCAATCGCCAAACATCCTTTAAAAAAGCCAACTTTTAAGTGAAGAAATAAAAAAAACTACAATTTTTACATATTTCGTAAAACAAATGACTTTTTTTTATTATTTTCATAAACTAAGGAAAATATCTAAGTCCTATAATTTTTAACAAATTCTTTTCAGTACTTATAAAATACGTCACATTCTAATTTGGTTTAGTATTTGACCATTATCTATATAAATGTATATATTCCAAAATGCTTGTTTTTAAAATAATCTATTTAAAGAAAGCTCCTTGTGGACGGGGATAGTCGTAACCTTTACCATCGGTGCTGGAAACATGAACATTGGAAGAATCACCATATGAGCCAGAGAAACCAGAGTCGTAAGATGAACCGCTTGAGTAAGATGAACCAGGAGCTGAAGCAGCACCATAGTTAGAGGAAGAACCGCCGGAGCTGTAAGATGAAGCAGGGGCAGATGCGGCACCGTGGTGAGAGGAGCTACCGGAAGCTGGAGATAAGTATTCGCGGGAAGGTTTAGAAGCAGCAGATGAGCCAAAGGAATCAAAAGATGAGAAGGAGGCAGATGGTGCGGAGGCAGAATGGTGAGAGCCGCTTGATCCATGTCCGAAGCTACCAGAGGAGGAACCGTGGTGGGAGCTGCCGGAGCTACCGGTACCGAAGCTACCGGAAGAGGAACCGTGGTGGGAACTGCCAGAGCCGTGACCGGAGCTACCGGAGCCAAAGCTACCGGAAGAGGAACCATGGTGGGAACTGCCAGAACCGGAGCCGAAGCTACCAGATCCAAAGCTACCAGATGAGGAACCATGGTAAGAGCTACCGGAGCCAGAGCCCTTTCCAAAACTACCAGAGCTGCCGGAGCCAGAGCCCTTACCAAAACTACCAGAGCTGCCGGAGCCAGAGCCCTTACCAAAACTACCAGAGCTGCCAGAGCCTTGTCCAAAGCTACCAGATGAGGAGCCGAAGTTGGAACTACCAGAGCCGAAGCTACCGGAAGAAGAACCTTTGTGAGAGCTGCCGGCGCCAGAGCCATGACCGAAGCTACCGGATGAAGAACCCTTGTGTGAGCTGCCAGAGCTACCGGAGCCAGAGCCATGACCGAAGCTACCGGATGAGGAACCGTGGTGGGAACTGCCAGAGCCGAAGCTACCAGAAGAAGAGGATCCATGGTGGGAACTGGGTGCAGGTGGAATGTATTCACGATTAACAGCAGCACCATGATGAGAGCTACCACTGCCAAAAGATCCAGAAGAGGAACCGTGGTGAGAACTGCCGGACGAGTGTCCAGCACCACCGTGAGATGAACCAGAACCGAAACCGCTGCCGGAAGAGTGGCCAGTGCTACCGTGAGATGAACCGGAACCAGAGCCGAAACCGCTACCATGAGATGAACCGGAACCAGAGCCGAAACCACTGCCAGATGAGTGACCAGCACTACCGTGAGATGAACCGGAACCGAAGCTACTGCCAGAAGAGTAACCAGCACTACCGTGGGATGAACCAGAGCCAGAGCCGAAACCGCTTCCAGAAGAGTGACCAGCACTACCGTGAGATGAACCGGAGCCAGAGCCGAAACTGCTACCATGAGAAGAACCGGAACCGAAGCCACTGCCTGATGAACCGGAACCAGAGCCGAAACCGCTGCCGTGAGATGAACCGGAACTGAAGCCACTGCCAGAAGAGTGACCAGCACTACCGTGAGATGAACCGGAACCAGAGCCGAAGCCACTGCCAGTAGAGTGACCAGCACTACCGTGAGATGCACCAGAGCCAAAACTGCTACCATGAGATGAACCAGATCCGAAACCGCTGCCAGAAGAGTGTCCAGCACCACCGTGAGATGAACCGGAACCGAAACCGCTACCAGAAGATTGAGATGTATAAGAATTGGTTGAGCCACTGCTACTGAAACCGCTTCCAGATGAGTGTCCAGCACCTCCATGAGAAGAGTGACCAGCAGAGCCACCGAAACCACCAGAGGAGTGACCAGCAGAACCACCGAAACCACCAGAGGTGTGACCGCCTGATGAGTGACCACCGAATCCGCCAGAGGAGTGACCTACACTACCGTGAGATGATGAAGAGTGACCGCTGGAACCACCGAAACCACCGGAAGAGTGTCCTACACTACCGTGTGAAGATGAACCAGCACCACCAAATCCACCAGAAGAGTGACCACCAGCACCGCCGAAGCCACCAGATGAATGGCCACCAGCACCAGAACCACCGAAACCACCAGATGAGTGGCCTACACTACCATAAGAAGATGATGTCTGACTGGCACTTCCATAACTGCCAGCACCATCATCGAAAGCTGGTCTACCTTCAGGATAATTGTAACCTAATTCGGATACATCAGCTACGACTACAGCCACCAAGGCCACAGCGATTAAAAACAATTTCTGCAATTTGATAATGAATCCAGTTTTGAACTACTACTCAACACGTAGAGAATATATTTCGTAACTTACCATTTTGTTTAGCGTTATTATTCCAATTGTGGTCAAATGCTAAATACTGTCCAGTTTGTGAAATGTTTAAGTTTTTATATAAAACTTTAATGTTAATTATTTTTTTTGGCAAAGTCTTCGTCATCTCACATCATAAAATATTCTCTTCTGTCATATTCTGGTTAATATTATTATAATTTTTTTTTTTTTTTTTTTTTTTTTTTTGTTATTATTGTTCTAGTGCTACAAGTTTCATTAAACACAACATCAATCGGAAACAGAGCAAAAACATCTCTCTTTGCCCTAAACATCTTCTTAAGCTGCAGCCCCTCTTACTGCTGCTGCTGCTCCACCACCCCTCCCCCTAAGTAGCCGTTGCGGTTGGTTATGAATCTAACACATTCCTATTTTTTTTCTAAATAATCTTTTTGTTTGTATGAATATGTGTTCTGTCTGTCTGTTTGTCTATGTTATTTTTTAATGTAGTTAATTATATAAATTACCAGTTGTTGTCATCCTTATAAATTGTTGAGATGTGTTTGTTTTTTTTTGGCAATCTGTTGGTTTGTTCTACCTGTTTTTAATTTCATTGTCTTCATTAAAATGAATTTATAAGTGTTTTATTTTTAAATTGTTGCTTTTCTGGGATACTAGTAACATTTTGTATTGTTGTTGGGTTATGAAGATTAAATATTTTTTTATTGTTTGTTTTTGCTACCACAAATATTTTAAACATTTAAAAATGTGTTAAAGTGTTTAATTACTTTAAAAACTCTATGTACATTATATGGTTTAGCTGAGGTCATGAATAACCCTTAACTTAAGATGAGTTCATTAATCCGCTTAATTTCAAAAGAGAGAATTTAAATAATTCAAGAAGTAATTCTTCAATATAGTTTTAATTAAGTTTGCAAATGTTATTTTTAAATATCAAAGAATAATATTTATTTAAATGCACCTAATAAATTTTATGGTTTTTTAAATTTGATTGGGTAACACAAAACTTATTAAATATAACAACTATCAATTAAGTCAAAGAAAAAATTTTAGTTAGGTGTGAAACATAAGCAAAAGCTGACTGCATCAATCAGTTTTCAAGAAAATCAAAAACGAAAAGGAATAAAAAATTAATATTTTTTGTTATGTTGTCCGTAATTAGTTGAAAACGATCATTTAATAATGCAATAAATCATCTCCAAATGAAGCTAAATAAGGCATTTTTTAACTTCAGACAAAGTAAAAACCAATAAGAAGAGTAATTATTAAAAACGTGCAGTAATTTTTAAAATGGAATCAAATTTTTTAAAGTGGAAATATTAAATAATAAACGATAAAAACGCAAAAAATAATTAGATACTCAGGATTTCTGAAATAAAGAATTTATAATTAGGCATATAATCTGAAATAAACTAGAATTGAATTAGAACTAAACTACAACTGAACTAGAACAAGAACTGAACTATAACTTATCTAGAACTGAATTTCAACTGAACCAGAACTAGAACTCAACTAAAACTGAAATAGAACTAAATTAGAACTACACTAAACTGAACTAGAACTGAACGAGAACTGAACTGAATTAGTACTGAAGTAGAACTGAACTAGAACCGAACTAGAACCCGAACTAGAACTGAACTAGAACTAGAACTCAACCAGACTCTGAACTAGAACTGAACTAGAACTGAACTAGAACTGAACTAGAACTGTAACTAGAACTGAACTAGAACTGAACTAGAACTGAACTAGAACTGAACTAGAATGAACTAGAACTGAACTAGAACTGAACTAGAACTGACTAGAAACTGAACTAGAACTGAACTAGAACTGAACTAGAACTGAACTAGAACTGAACTAGAACTGAACTAGAACTGAACTAGAACTGAACTAGAACTGAACTAGAACTGAACTAGAACTGAACTAGAACTGAACTAGAACTGAACTAGAACTGAACTAGAACTGAACTAGAACTGAACTAGAACTGAACTAGAACTGAACTAGAACTGAACTAGAACTGAACTAGAACTGAACTAGAACTGAACTAGAACTGAACTAGAACTGAACTAGAACTGAACTAGAACTGAACTAGAACTGAACTAGAACTGAACTAGAACTGAACTAGAACTGAACTAGAACTGAACTAGAACTGAACTAGAACTGAACTAGAACTGAACTAGAACTGAACTAGAACTGAACTGAAACTGAACTAGAACTGAACTAGAACTGAACTAGAACTGAACTAGAACTGAACTAGAACTGAACTAGAACTGAACTGAAACTGAACTAGAACTGAACTAGAACTGAACTAGAACTGAACCAGAACTGAACTAGAACTGAACCAGAACTGAACCAGAACTGAACCAGAACTGAACCAGAACTGAACCAGAACAGAACCAGAACTGAACTAGAACTGAACTGGAACTAAACTAGAACTGAACTAGAACTGAACCAGAACTGAACTAGAACTGAACTAGAACTGAACTAGAACTGAACTAGAACTGAACTAGAACCGAACTAGAACTGAACTAGAACTGAACTAGAACTGAAGTAGAACCGAACTAGAACTGAACTAGAACTGAACTAGAACTGAACTAGAACTGAACTAGAACTGAACTAGAACTGAACTAGAACTGAACTAGAACTGAACTAGAACTGAACTAGAACTGAACTAGAACTGAACTAGAACTGAACTAGAACTGAACTAGAACTGAACTAGAACTGAACTAGAACTGAACTAGAACTGAACTAGAACTGAACTAGAACTGAACTAGAACTGAAGTAGAACTGAACTAGAACTGAACTAGAACTGAACTAGAACTGAACTAGAACTGAACTAGAACTGAACTAGAACTGAACTAGAACTGAACTAGAACTGAACTAGAACTGAACTAGAACTGAACTAGAACTGAACTAGAACTGAACTAGAACTGAACTAGAACTGAACTAGAACTGAACTAGAACTGAACTAGAACTGAACTAGAACTGAACTAGAACTGAACTAGAACTGAACTAGAACTGAACTAGAACTGAACTAGAACTGAACTAGAACTGAAAGAACTGAACTAGAACTGAACTAGAACTGAACTAGAACTGAACTAGAACTGAACTAGAACTGAACTAGAACTGAACTAGAACTGAACTAGAACTGAACTAGAACTGAACTAGAACTGAACTAGAACTGAACTAGAACTGAACTAGAACTGAACTAGAACTGAACTAGAACTGAACTAGAACTGAACTAGAACTGAACTAGAGAACTGAACTAGAACTGAACTAGAACTGAACTAGAACTGAACTAGAACTGAACTAGAGCTGAACTGGAACTGAACTAGAACAAAAACTGGAGTACATACATCCGATCTAAAGTATCAAAATTTCTTACACAACCCTCGTATCTAATTAATAGTTCTCTATGGAACAAAAGCACTTAAAATCTTTCACTGTTTAAATTTTCTGCATATAAATATTTATAAATAAAAATCTCATCTTAATTATAACAAGTTTCTTTTTTTTACTATTTTTTTTTAAGTAAATAAAACTATAAATCTATTGTGACGAAAAACGAAAAATTAATAATGTGATAAACAGGTCTTAATATATGTATGTGTATCATAATTTTGCAAACTTAAAAGAGTTTTTAAAAACTTTTGGCAGTTTTAATTTAATTTGAAATTATGACCATATATTTCCACTACACGGTTAGAAAACAAAAGAAATTAAGAAAACAAGTTTTATTTTAATGTTTTTATGTTTTTGTATGGAAAATATATTTTTGTGAGTGTAATAACTCATTAACGGTAATTTGTATGTTTGAAATTATCGATATTATTGTTTTCATTTTTGATATTTATAGATATAACTAGTTGTTGATTATTGTTTTTTTTTTCTAAAATATTTCATTTCAAAAATTTATTAGATTCATTATTCAACCGTTAAAAAAATTTGTTTATTTCAGAGGTAGTTGTTTTTCTTGTTCTAGAATTCCAGATCTGTTTAAGTTTTTTTGGTTTTTTGAAATGTTGAAAATATTTCACTTGAACAATAAAAATAGTTAAATATTTGATATTTTAAATAAAATATTTAGCTGCATTTTCAAATAGAGTTATTTTTAAAATTATTACTGCAAAAGGAATCAATGAATATATATATTAAATACCTCATTAATTTTATTAAACCACAAATATTTTGATAAAAAAAATGTTTCATAGAATAGATTTTATTCAATCAATCTTCAAACCAAAATATAAAAATTCTTAATTTAAAATTTGTTAAAATTGCATATTTATTTCAAAATAGCCTAAGTGGACCTACGAGACTGTTTAGTCTTCTTCTCGAAACCGTTTGTTTATCATAGATAATAGATGACATTATCAAATGCATGTGATCGCGTAATCAATTATTTATTAATTAAACCCAGTTTTCGTCTTTATTTATATTTTTTTAAAATATATTATTTTGATCACGATCATAAATTTAATATTCTTTATTAATTATTAAGTGTGTGTGTGAGCGGGTGTGTCATTTTTAAAATTGTTTAATTAATTCAGCTGATTGCGATTTTTGAAACTTGTTTCGATTTTTTTCCTTTCATTGATATTACTTTCTAGATATTGTGTAATTTTTGAGACATAAATTCTATCTACAATCTATTAATTTGCATAAAAATTATTGTAAACATCTTAAGTTAAAATAAGATTTTATGCAATCATGCTAAACAAGTTGAATTAGAACAAATTGTGCTATTAATTTTAGAAAAATGATGCATGACAAGTTATTATTTGACAGTCATTTTTAAATTCTCTCAAAGACTATTATATAAAGTGAAAGTTTATAATTGTCCAACAGAAGATTTTGTACGGCGGAGCAAACAGGATAGTACCTACTATATAGATTATAAGAGATAAGATGGTTATTGTATTGACGTACTGGAACATTTAACATAATTATGAGCTCAAAAGCCCTATTCAGTGGGTACGGTTGTATGGGGGCTAGGAAAAATAATGGACCGATTTCAATCATTTGTCCTTGGGTCGAAAGAAGAGTATGTGTTCATCAAATTATCTTGAAAATTGCGACCTGTACATGGACACACAGACAGACATAGCTAAATCGACTAAGAAAGTGATTCTGAACCGATTGGTGTACTTTAAGGGTGGTGTAGGAGCAATATTTTTGTGCGTTACAAACCTCAGCACAAACGAATAATACCCTCCCCACTATAGTGGTAATAAAAAAAAATTGCTAGCTGTAAAGAACATAATGTGCGACAAATATGCTGTAACCAATTTAAATATTTAACTGACAGCATCAATTAATTACTACTTGAATTAATAGATATAAAAGTAGGCGGATTGTGAATATTGGGTGTGATATCGTCTATTAAAATTAATATTGTCAGTTGATATCTGAAAATAAACAACCCAAAACTGTGTTTGATAATTAAATTATACGTAATTTATACAAATTGTGCGAAATTAAAAAGTGGGCGTGGCACCTCCTATAAAAATAAATACTATCGAATATTTTAAGATATTTAACTGATAAACATACATTTTTTCAAGAATGTTTAACCTTTTTCATACCTTTTGAATAATTAAAATAAAAATGGGCGGAATATATGGTGGGCGTGGAAATTCCCTTGAATAGTAACTATTTGAATGTCAAACACAATGATGCATATTAACACTTATGCTAAATTATTGTCTTTAACGTGGTAATATGTTGTTATTAAGGGAATTAGCACACTCATATGGGCAATTCCATACGATTGTATGTGACATTCGCACGCCTTCAGAGTGGTATAGATTTTGTAAAATTAGGAGTACTTGGAAAACAATTTTGTCATTCTGTTCCATTTAAAGAATACTATATTTGCAAAAAGAAACATCCTATTCGGAATCTTGTATTCCAAAATATGGATTAAAATATGGTGATATCATACGTGACAAAAAACGGAAGAGATTTTAAAGTACATGTAAATATTTACAAAAACTGCGAATTCTGTAGGTGTATCTTTTTTGTTTTAATTTCTTACACTATGGGACATATTTTTCATTAGTAATCCATAATTTTTTAATAAAAAAATTAATATAATTTTATAATAAACATTGTTAAATATCGTACGTGACATATCGTATGTGACAGACTTTTCCACTGATTTTTTTTTTAGGTTATAAAATATATATTTTGGAAATATATGCATGCACACACATCACCAAATCAACAGGAGTAGGAAAGTGCAGTCGGACATGGCCGACCTATATACATGTTTAAGCAATTTATAGATAAAAATAAAAAACTGGAGTTATATGGCGACTAGGGTCAAATATGGACCGATGTTCATAAAATTTTGGGGTGTGATTTTAATTCATATAAAACTTATTTGTGCCAAATTCTATCATAATACAAGTGATTAGAGGTGAGTTACGGACGTTTTAAGTGTTTTCTGAAATTGAACATTGAATGGAACTAGGCTCAAATGAGGTCCGTCCAATCGTTATGAAAATCATAACCATTTAGGCTTAAAAACATTTTAGATCTGCCGATTTTGAAGGGATAGTATTATAATTAACAGAATTATGAGCTAAAAAGTGATATTTTCGGGTCCGTTTGTATGGGGGCGAGGTGTAAAATAGACCGATTTCAAGAATTTTCAACAGTCTTCGTTCTTTGTGCTACAAAAGATCATATACCAAATTAAAATATCTTCAAAAATGCAGAAAGTTATAAGGGTTTAATTTTTTCAGTCGTGGTTGACCCGTTTCATGGAATGGCCCAAATGGGGGTGCGGAAGGACAACAAATGCAAGGGGGGGAAGAAAGGAAAAGGGGGGCGAAGGGGCCACGAAAGAGGGACAGAGCGAGCGAGCGAGCGAGAGCGAGCGAGCGAGCGAGCAGCGAGCGAGCGAGCGAGCGAGCGATCGAGCGAGCGAGCGAGCTAGCGAGCGAGCGAGCGAGCGAGCGAGGAGCGAGCGAGCGAGCGAGCGAGCGAGCGAGCGAGAGCGAGCGAGCGAGCAGCGAGCGAGCGAGCGAGCGAGCGAGCGAGAGAGCGAGCGAGCGAGCGAGCGAGCGAGCGAGCGAGCGAGCGAGCGAGCGAGGAGCGAGCGAGCGAGCGAGCGAGCGAGAGCGAGCGAGGAGAGAGCGAGCGAGCGAGCGAGCGAGCGAGCGAGCGAGCGAGCGAGCGAGCGAGAGAGCGAGCGAGCGAGCGAGCGAGCGAGCGAGCGACGAGCGAGCTAGCGAGCGAGCGATCTATCTATCTATCGATCGATCTATCTATCTAGCTATCTATCTATCTCGATCTATATCTATCTATCATCATCTATCTCTATCTACTATCTCATCATCTATATCTATCTATCTATCTATCATTATCTATCTATCTATCTATATATCTATCTATCTATCTATCTATCTATCTATCTCTATCTATCATCTATTATCTATAATCGGATTTTTCATAGAATTTTTCCTAAAAATTCGCATTTTGCCTAAAAATTCGCATTTTGCCTAAAATTCGGATTTTTCCTAAAAATTCCGATTTTTTCTAAAAATTCCGATTTTTCCTAAAAATTCGCGTTTTTTGCAAATTCTGAAATATTACAAATAATTTCACTAAATATCGATTTCAATTTTCTCTAAAAAAAATCGAACTTTCATTAAAAATTAGAACTTTCACGAAACAGCGACTTTTGAACGATAATTGAAACTACAAAATTTACTTTTTACGAAAAAAAAAAAATAGGATTTTCACTAAAGGGGGATCCGATGACAACATTTCTTACATTTATAACAAAAATTTTTATTTAGATTTCTTCAAAAATGGGGGAATCTTTTCAATACAGTCACGGTAGTCAATTAATAAATTTTAATGAAATGGGATCACAGTTTAAGCACGGTGTCTGTAGACAACGCGACGGACAGTCTTGTATCTGTAACCTTGATCGGCTTGAGGTTGAGAGTAAGAGTAACCATCATCATGAGCTGGAGCAGGGGCAGAAGCAGCGGGTTGATGGAAAACGGGAGCTGGGGCAGAAGCGGCGTGATGAACGGGAGCAGGGGCAGGAGCGTGGTGGTGAACTGGAGCAGGGGCAGGGAGGTGGTAACCGGGAGTTTGAACAGGGGCGGCGTGATGTACGGGAGCTGGAGCAGGGGCTGGGTGATGATGAACGGGAGCTGGGGCAGGGGCGGGGTGATGGTGAACGGGAGCTGGGGCAGGGCAGCAGAGTGGTGAACGGGTGCAGGGGCTGAGTGGTGAACGGGAGCAGGGGCAGAAGCAGCAGGAGGAATGTAGCTTTGTTCAGGAGCGGGAACAAAGTTTTGTACTGGAGCTGCTGGGCAGGTTGTTGATAATCGTAACCTAATTCGGAAACGTCAGCGCAAACGCCGGCTACCAAAACAAGAGCAACAATGAAGAATTTCTACAGGAAATAAGATAAACAGATAAACAATGGTTATTCAAATTACACAATTAATTTTTTTCAATTAGTTGGCTTTGTTGTCATTTTAGTTATTTTTAATTACCATTTTTGAAGAAGTTTCGATTTTGATATTTTTAGTGTGTTTAAAGTTTGAATGATATTTAGTTAATGATTTGGTTCAACTTTTATACCTTATATTTTATACAACATTCGAGCTAAGTTAAACGGCTACCGTTTAACAAAAAAAAACTTTATTTAGCATTTTAAGTTTGAACTAAAATAAACGAAGAAAATTAGAAGCGGAAGTATATGGATTTAAAAGATTTAAGGCTTCTGGCCGGTTGTATAGTAAGTTTTTTTTCTAACTTCAAGATATTGAACATTTTGGCTTCCAATTATGAATCCATTGTTTTTTTGATTATGTTAATTATAAATATTGCCAATGTATAAATAATGTATGTTCGTATACAAAATGTGTTTTTTTTTTCAAAGCAGTAAAAAAAATAAATAAAAAAATGTTTTAATGTAAATTTTGTTTATAGTACAGCTATTAATTAGTTAGTTTGTACAGCTTCTTCAAAGAAAGATTTGATTTCGATTATTTTAATTATTTGGTGGCTAAAGTACATTAAATTAAATTTAATTTTAAATAATTTACTCTTGGGTTTAGTTTAGATAAGTACAATAAAATCTTTTTATATAATGTTCATTGAACTTTGTTTATTAAGTATAAATAAAAAAAAACTTATAGATTTTATTTGGTTATATCAAGTTTTCTATACTTAAGTATAGATTAATAACACCAGATGTTTTATCAAAAATCTGCAATTTTTGGCAAATTATTAAATTTCGTATAAAATAAACATTTTGTTAATTAGTTATCTTTTGTTTTATAAAGCCATTTACATATAGCGCACTATTAGCCATAAAATATGGTGTTACAGTGTAGGAAATATTTATAAGGTTTTTGAAGCCGATTAATATTGAAAAAATAAAATTGAGAATAAAGTTTTACCAGATTATTTTTTAATTGTGTTAATGTTGAAAACCGGTGATTAACGTGTTTTCCGCACTGCAAGGAATTTGTATAAACACAAGGGACAATTTATAAACATGTCTAATCGGGCCAAGGCAAGACTTTGCTGAAATAGTTCAAGATATATCCCAGATATGTCACTGAAACAATACCAATTGTTCGATATGCCGTTAATAACCCTATTGGCCTTCAAAGCAACCTCGCACATAGAGTAGTCCGAAAACTATGGACTAAGTAGCAGTCACAGAACAAATAGATTTGTTTGAAGCGATTATTGAAAAAAAGGCTAGAATATGCGACCAAAAATGAAGCTTTTGCCAACTCAGGATCAATGTTGCAAACTCAGTTGAATGTATTCAGAAAAAAGAGCAACCGGAACCAAAGCAGATGCAAGAACTGGGGCCAGAGGCGGGAGGCGCGAAGGAAAGAAGGAACGAAGGAAGGAATCAAGAAGGAAGGAAGGAAGGAAGGAACGACGAACGAACGAACGAACGAACGAACGAACGAACGAACGAACGAACGAACGAACGAACAGAACGAACGAACGAACGAACGAACGAACGAACGAACGAACGAAACGAACGAACGAACGACGAACGAACGAACGAACGAACGAACGAACGAACGAACAACAACGAACGAACGAACGAACGAACGAACGAACGAAACGAACGAAAAACGAACGAACGAACGAACGAAACGAAAACGAAAGAACGAACGAACGAACGAACGAACGAACGAACGAACGAACAACGAACGAACGAACGAACGAACGAACGAAGAACGAACGAACAACGAACGAACGAACTAACTAACGAACGAACGAACGAACGAACGAACGAAAAACGAAAACGAACGAAACGAACGAACGAACGAAACGAACGAACGAACGAACTAACGAACGAACGAAAAAGAACGAAAGAACGAACGAACGAACGAACGAACGAACGAACGAACGAACAAACGAACGAACGAACGAACGAACGAACGAACGAACGAACGAACGAACGATACGAACGAACGAACGAAACGAAAGAACAACGAACGAACGAACGAACGTACGAACGAACGAAACGAACGAACTACCGAACGAACGAACGAACTGAACGAACGAACGAAACGAACGAATAACCGAACGAAACTGAACGAACGCAACGAAACGAACGACGAACGAACGAACGAATCGAACGAACTGAAACGATACGAACGAACGAACGAACGAAACGAAATAGAACGAAGAAAGGAACGAAACGAACGAACGAACGAAAACGAACTAACGAAACGAACGAACGAAACGAACGAACGAACGAACGAACGAACGAACGAACGAACGAACGAACGAAGCGAACGAACGACGAACGAACGAACTGAAACGAACGTAACGAACGAACGAAAACGAACTGAACGAACGAACGAACGAACGAACGAACGAACGAATCGAACGAACGAACGAAACGAACTTAAACGAACGAACTAACGAACGAACGAAACTACACTAACGAACGAACCGAACTAACGAACGAACGAACTAACGAACGAGAACGAATAACGAACGAAACGAACGAACGAACGAACGAACGAACGACAGAACGAACGAACGAACGAACGAACGAACGAACGAAACGAACAGAACGAACGAACGAACGAACGAACGAACGAACAACGAACGAACGAACGAACGAACGAACGAACGAACGAACGAACGAACGAACGAAACGAACGAAGGAGACGAACGACGAACAGAACGAACGAACGAACGAACGAACGAACGAACGAACGAACGAACGAACGAACGAACGAACGAACGAACGAACGAACGAACGAACGAACGGAACGAACGAACGAACGAAACTAACAACGAACGAACGAACGAACGAAACGAACGAAGAACGAACGAAGGCGAACGAACGAACGAACGAACGAACAACAAACGAATCGACCTAACATACGTAACGAAGAACGAACGAACGAACGAACGAACGAAACGAACGACGAACGAACGAACGAACGAAACGAACGAACGAACGAACGACGAACGAACGAACGAACGAACGAACGAAAACGAACGAACGAACGAAACGAACGACGAACGAACGACGAACGAACGAAACGAACGAACGAACGAACGAACGAACGAACTAACGAACGAACGAAAGAACGACGAACGAACGAACGAACGAACTAACGAACGAACGAAACGAATAACGACACTAACGACACGAACGAACGAACGAACGAAACGAACGAACGAACGAACGAACGAACGAACGAACGAACGAACGAACGAAACGAACGAAACGAACGAACGAACGAAACGAAACGAACGAACGAACGAACGAAAACGAAAGAACGAACAACGAACGAACGAACGAACGAACGAAAGAACGAACGAACGAACGAACGAAACAACGAACGAAGAACGAACGAACGAACGAAAAACGAACGAACGAACTAACGAACGAAACGAACGAACGAACGAACGAACGACGAACGAACGAACGAACTAACGAACGAACGAAGAACGAACGAACGAACGAACGAACGAAACGAACGAACTAACGAACTAACTAACTAACGAACGAACTAACTAACGAACTAACTAAACGAACTAAAACGAACTAACTAACGAACTAACTAACGAACTAACTAACTAACTAACTAACTAACTAAAACTAACTACTAACTAACAACAAACTAACTAACTAACTAACAACTAACACTAACTACCTAACTAAACTAACTA
>NW_023996506.1:0-34891 GCF_015586225.1 Lucilia sericata | reverse complement strand
AGTCTAGTCTATAGTCTAGTCTATAGTCTAGTCTATAGTCTAGTCTATAGTCTAGTCTATAGTCTAGTCTATAGTCTAGTCTATAGTCTAGTCTATAGTCTAGTCTATAGTCTAGTCTATAGTCTAGTCTATAGTCTAGTCTATAGTCTAGTCTAGTCTAGTCTATAGTCTAGTCTATAGTCTAGTCTAGTCTATAGTCTAGTCTATAGTCTAGTCTATAGTCTAGTCTATAGTCTAGTCTATAGTCTAGTCTATAGTCTAGTCTATAGTCTAGTCTATAGTCTAGTCTATAGTCTAGTCTATAGTCTAGTCTATAGTCTAGTCTATAGTCTAGTCTATAGTCTAGTCTATAGTCTAGTCTATAGTCTAGTCTATAGTCTATAGTCTAGTCTATAGTCTAGTCTATAGTCTAGCCTATAGTCTAGTCTATAGTCTAGTCTAGTCTAGTCTATAGTCTAGTCTATAGTCTAGTCTATAGTCTAGTCTATAGTCTAGTCTATAGTCTAGTCTATAGTCTAGTCTATAGTCTAGTCTATAGTCTAGTCTATAGTCTAGTCTATAGTCTAGTCTATAGTCTGGTCTATAGTCTAGTCTATAATCTAGTCTATAATCTAGTCTATAGTCTAGTCTATAGTCTAGTCTATAGTCTAGTCTAGCCTAGCCTAGTCTATAGTTTAGTCTAGTCTATAGTCTAGTCTATAGTCAAGTCTATAGTCTAGTCTATTCTATAGTCTATATTCTATTCTATATTCTTGTCTGAAATCTAGTCTATATTCTAGTCTATAGTCTAGTCTATAGTCTAGACTATAGTCTAGTCTGTAGTCTTGTCTACAGTCTAGTCTATAGTATACTATATTGTCTATAGTCTAGTCGCCTGTTGCAGGACAGTCTCACGAAGGTGAAGGGTCTAAAAATAAACTTACACAATTTGATGGTATTGTTTGCAAATTAACCGCGGGGTTCGAAAGTAATTGTTGCAAATCATATGATGCTGAGGGAGTAGTACTCCTTTGGGCGATATCAGTTGCTGAGGATATTTGTTGGGAGTCACACAAAGTTGTCGGTGTACGACATCTCTCTACAGCTACTATATTTAATGGTAATGGTGGGGAATCGCATGAAGTTGTTGAGCTAAGACTTTTTGAAGATATTTTTGAGAATCACATGCAGTTGTGGAAGTATGACATCTTTTAAGAGGGACTGAAAAAACAAATTACGTTTTATTACTTTTTTACCATTTTTCATTCTATGGGCATGTACTTACTTTTCCCCTTAATATCCAAAACAAAATCCAAATTACTAATGTATTGTGCCACAAAGCTTGTAAAAATATTGGGCCTTATTATAAATTCCTTGGAGTAAACTTGTATTTCGTAGTCTTCCGGCAAATTGTACGTTTTTCTAACTATAAATATAAAAGAAAATTATGTACACATGTGTGTAGAGACAATAAAACATATTCACAGTTCTTTCTATTATAATTCTTACTTACCCTCATCCAAAAATAAATAATAACTATCATCACCATGAAAATTTACTCCAACAATTTCCTTATTACTTTCAAACGTTGTTTTTATCAATTTAAAACCTTCCATTTTAGTTTTCTTTTAAGATTTTCCACTAGTGACGCTCAAAACTATGACATTTTCTAAATTGAGTATAATATTTTCTTTTAGCAACCATAAAACATTTGGTGAAAGCATAATATGTTTAAAAATATGACAGCTGCAAGTAGGTAGTGTCAGGCAAACAGCTGGTTTCTTGTGTTTGTTGTAATGATTACTTCCCTAACAAGAGACCAATTTTGACAGTTACGTTACACTAATTGTGTGTTTTGTATTGTTGTTTGTTAGCATCTTGTTTGTTGTGTCCGTTTTAAAGCAAACGTATTATGATTGCTTTTCTACTATACTTTGGTAGAGAACAGGGTTGGAAAATTCAGCACTATTTGAATATTGGCAACCATTTATAATTACTGCGTGTTAGTTTAATTATTTTTATAACTTTATTGTAACTAAAAGCAAATTTTTTAACGGATCGGCCCGTAAATGGACATAGCTTCCATATAAAGACCACTTCCGAAAATGAACTTAATCCTAAATAACTCATGAATTCGTAATAAAATTTTACATGAATGTGTTTGTGTACATACAATAATACGTGGCGAAATTTCTTCCTAACCGGCCGATAATTGATTATAGATCCCATATAAAGCGCCCCTTCGGAAAAGTTCTATACGAATATATATTTTATACTACAAATCATGCTGCGAACCATAATTGACCACTTCTCTGATATAAGTCCACTTCCGAAGTTCACATAATCGTAAATAAACTCATGAATATATAATGATATAATGGGATAAAAATAAATTTCTATAAACATTCGACATATCTATTAATAAATAAATCGTTCAAAGTTCCACAAAAGTAATTTGTTTTGGCTGAAGGCCCCCTTAAAGGCCCTATTCCGAAAATAACACGAGTGTCAATATGAAGTATTATCATATATGTATATGATAATAAAACTCATCATATCATAAGAAATATTATTATTTGTGTATGACTATCATCTCTAAATCTCAATTTTCCATGTCTGGTACACGAAGAGGTTATAGAGTTGCCACTATTTCAAATTTTATAACATAATTTCAGTAAAAAATCGCAAAAATATAATTGCAGCAAAAAGTTGTTTTTCGTTCTTATTAAAATTTTAGAAAATCGATATTTTATTCTTTCGAATTTTATTAAACTTGTACCAAGTTTTCTGAGCAAATTTTAAAATGAATTCATTGAAAGGTAATGTTGAGAGGCTAAGATATTGGCCAAGTTGGGAATGTCGAATAGACTATAGTCGAGATTGTTGGATAGACTACGATTGAATAGGCTATAGTCTCCAATAGTCGGGACTATACGACAAACTATAGTCGGGACTATAGAAAATTCTGTAGAACAGACTGTAGAACAGACTATAGTGAAGACTATAGAACAGACTATAGTGAAGACTATAGAACAGACTATAGTCAAGACTATAGAACAGACTATAGTTGAGACTATAGAACAGACTACAGTCGAGACTATAGCACAGACTAGGGTCGAGACTATAGAACAAACTATAGTTGAGACTATAAAACATACTATAGTTGAGACTATACAACAGACCATAGTCGAGAGTATAGAACATACTATAGTCGAGACTATAGAACAGATTATAGTCGAGGCATAGAACAGACTATAGTGGAGACTATAGAATAGACAATAGTGGAGACTATAGACCAGAATATCGAACATATTATAGTTTAGATTTTAGAACAGGTTATCGTCGAGACTACAGAACATACTATAGTCGAGACTATAGAACATACTATAGTCGAGACTATAGAACAGATTGCAGTCGAGACTATATAACAGATTATAGTCGGGACTATAGACCAGACTATAGTTGACACTATAGTCAAGACTATAAACGAGACTATAGAACAGTCTGTAGTCCAGTCTATAGTCGAGATTATACAAGACTAAATAAAAGACTATAGCCAAGACTATAGAACAGACTGTAGAACAGACTATAGAATACACTATAGTCAAGACTATAGAACAGACTATAGGATATACTATAGTCAAGACTATAGAACAGACTAGGTTCGGTTGATAGACCACTATCGGGCCTGTTGTGCGCTCCTTTTCATGAAAAAAATCTTTGCTAAATGTATAATTTTTTAATGTTCAGAAACTCAGTTTCCTGGACGTAATTCCTAAGAATCATCCAATCAGTGGAATGTTATTTCCAGAATAGCATCACTTCCAAGATACTTAGATCTAACTTCGACGAATGCCTGACAGTGGCAAAGAAAGTGCTCCCGAGTTTCACTGTCCTCTACACATGCACTACATTCGTCTGAGAACGTACGTCCAATTTTGCATAGATGTGTTCGTAATCCTGTGTGTCCACTCAGAATACGTACCATCATACAAACTTCAGGCTTGCTCTTTTGAGGAGATTTCTCGTGTTGCTCTCATCAGGGTCTCCCCATAGGATCTTTGTGGTTCTACCCACAGTTTCATTATTACAAGAGGCCTTATGGGATTCTCTCACCCATATTTTTAATTCAGCTTTTGTTGCGACGAATGGTTTTGCGTTTGTCAGGTTAACTGCCTCGAGCTCCCTTCCCTCTAAAGCTATTACATTCGCCCTTTTGTTGCCGACTACTCCCGAGTGGCCTGGTACCCATATGATGTAAAATTTTACTTTCATTGACCGTTTAAAACATCATCAGTTTCTGTTCCGTACTAAATGTAGTAAGATGTTAATAATTTTGAACTCAAACAAGGTTTAGTTATTTAGAATAGTTTTTCTAATTATAATAAAGCAATCATTTATCTACAAACATTTTTATTATATGTATGAAAAACTTTTCTACTAAAAATATGTACATATGTATATAAACATTTACACATACATATATAAAGAATATGTTTGTAATAATAGCCGTTGCTTGAACAATGCACAGTGGGGCAGAATGGAAATTTTTTGGAAATAAATCTGGCATTTCTAAACGGCTGATCCGATCGGGATAAAATTTGGCGTGAGCGTAGCCAAGGAGTATTCGAGTTTAAGTTTTGAAGATGAACCCTGCAGATGCCCCAGGGACGGCGCTGTGGCGGCTCAAAGTAGGGTACCTACGACATGTAAAATTTTTAAACTCGTGCCATTTTTTTGTTTTTCACCCAAATACAAAGATTTTTATATTTTGTGAAAGCGCTCGACGAGATCTTGAAAAAACATGCTTGGACATACTACTTATCTCTTATAATATCCGAGTTATAGGCATTTAAAAATTTAGTGATACAAAATTTACCATACCTTGGTCCGCCTTTTTTTGAATACCGGGCGTAATTTTGGACCAAATGGACTCAATTTTTTCTTGTTAGTTAGACAACAAAATTTCCAATAATATACAAAAAATTTCAGATCAATATTGTTTACAGATCCAAAAATATACGTTTTTTAATTTAAAAATTCAAAAAATTTTAGATTTTTGGCGTTTTTTTGCCAAAAATGTGTCTTAACTCTTTTATTAATAAAATAAAATTTTTATTAAGAACATATAACAATTTTATAGTTTTCTAAAAGGTATCTTACGCAGAACGCTTTGGCGTAAAAAACTTGTCCTATTTTTTGAAAATGTTGCCACTGCGTCCTTCCGAATATGACCTATTTTTTATCAAAACTTCAACTTTGGGCGACATGTTCTAAAATCCCAAAGCTGGGATCAGAAGACTGAAAGCAGTTTTGGAAACCTCAATATGTTTTCTATTTACTCCAAAAGTATTTTCCCAGCCCTGAAAGAAATGTGGACCCTATGGGCAAAAAAGTAAAAAATCCCATTTTTGGGATTTTCATTCCTATTTTTGGGAATTGCGGGATGCCCTTTGACCTTTTCAATTTTTTTTTTTGCATATTCTTATTTGAAAGGACAAATTTAACAAGCGTTGAAAATATCATTGAGTTTTGTTCATAAATAAAGATTTTGTTATATATTACATATTTGTTTAATTTCTAAAACTATGATTTATATCAAAATTTTAATAGGATCGCAGATAGCTACAACAATTTAGTCCATATTTATCCCTTAATATCATTTTTTAGTTAGATATGGAAATTCTCGACCCTTTACAAAAATTTCAAGCCAATATCTCAATTACATTCAAAAATATGTTCATTTAAACCTGTGTCCTTTAATTTCATCTTTTTCATATTTTAGTATTAAGTATGACAGAACATACATTTGGTGTTGAATAAAATATTTGGACAATTTTTAAAAATTATTTAGTTAATTATTTTATTATAATATTGTATATAAAATAAAAAAAAATTATAATTTTATTATGAGCCACGCACAACAACACCTAAATCACCCCACACAAATTACCTTTCCCGCCCACCGAAATATAAAACACAATTTAATACAATATCATCAGTTAGTATAATAGCTTTTTTTATTTGAACTGTTTATCTTAAACATAATACAATTAATTCTTACAACCTACTTATATAGTTAATTCCTAACACTACTTATTTTCTATAAATAATCTGTCATATCGGTATACATATCCAGAAGGTAATATAAGTCCTTTAAATCTTCCTTGTTTTGAGATGATAGAGTTTCATAACAAATCCATCTTTTTCGCATAGTTGAAAGAACAGGATCAGAAGATAGAAGTAAACTATTAAAAATACCTTCATTCTGTGATTGCCTGGAGCATTTTCTTGAGCTGAATAGTTGAACATGCTTAAAATCTCGATTCCTCGCTTCCTGGGCTTCTTCTGTTAACTCTCCAAGTGGAAGAATATTCGATTCAATTATTATTTGACCATGACACAATACTTTGTGTACTGTTGGTGTTAGTTCCCTCCATGGATACAGAGATACAAGTAATTTAGAAATTTCAGATGTGTATTCCCCAAATCGATTTTCATTAATTTTATGTTTACTATTCAGTGCCATTAAAATAGTTTTAACCCTTCGAAGCAACTCCTTGTCGATTCCAGTTATTTTTGAAGTAATTTCAAAATCACGAAAAAACCTTCTCGACGTATTACCGTCATTTGTACTACCGCAACTTGAAAGTGGTTTGTCGATGTTTAATCCCATCTGAACTTTAAATTCTTCTTGGATTCTGCTTTTTTCCGCAGCTCTCAGTTCTTTCAATTCTTCATTATTTTTTGTTGATTTAGTAGGATAGTTTGTTTTTTTCTTCCTGGATCGCCTTGTATGATGGTAATATATTGTGTCCTTTTTCATGCAGAGCTTTCCTTAATATTTGGTACTTATTATGACACAATACTTTGTGTACTGTTGGTGTTAGTTCCCTCCATGGATACAGAGATACAAGTAATTTAGAAATTTCAGATGTGTATTCCCCAAATCGATTTTCATTAATTTTATGTTTACTATTCAGTGCCATTAAAATAGTTTTAACTCTTCGAAGCAACTCCTTGTCGATTCCAGTTATTTTTGAAGTAATTTCAAAATCACGAAAAAACCTTCTCGACGTATTACCGTCATTTGTACTACCGCAACTTGAAAGTGGTTTGTCGATGTTTAATCCCATCTGAACTTTAAATTCTTCTTGGATTCTGCTTTTTTCCGCAGCTCTCAGTTCTTTCAATTCTTCATTATTTTTTGTTGATTTAGTAGGATAGTTTGTTTTTTTTTCCTGGATCGCCTTGTATGATGGTAATATATTGTGTCCTTTTTCATGCAGAGCTTTCCTTAATATTTGGTACTTATTTCGACTGAGACCCAGTTCCAACATAAGCGCTATTGCTTCCTCTTCAGTAAAATTTGATTATGATGTTGGAGTTGGTATACTTTCCACAATTCGCTTAACTCGTTTTGGTGATGCATTAGGAAGAATAGTTGCAATATGTACGACATCCATATGTTGGTTTTCCTTTTTCAGCATTTCGTTAAATGTATCAGCAATTTCCTCATTTGAGATTGAAAAAAGTTTTTGTGTGACCCTCTTTTTTTTTACCTTGAACATAAGTCTTCGTATGACTTGCAAGGCGCTCCTATTGATGTGTTGTAAGTTGAGATTTCCGTAGTAGTTTCCATCCAACTACAAAATTTTAATCGAAATTTCTTTTGATTTCCATCCACAGACTTACTTTTTACATCAAAAAGTTTTAAAAAGTTTTCAATTTTTGATATGCCTGTTTTGTCTACTTTTCTACTATATATAGTTTTTATATAATTTGAAATGTCTTCAATTCTTTCTGGCCCTTTTGAAGATATACTCCATAAAACGGAACACAACTCTTCGTACTTTAATGTAATCTTCACTGTAGATTTATTAAATATGGTACTTAAAATCTGAGAAGTTTACTTATATACCAATTCTTGTCATTTCCGATACAGGTATTCCAAAGTAAAAAATTACGAATTGTCTACCTATTAACATTTAGGACTATATTACTATAACCTGTAATTCAGTCATTGATATTTCTTATTAGTGAATGAATCGAAATTATCATTACCTGTATATTTTTACCTACATGATCATAAACGAAACAGAACGAAATGATCTGTCGAAAAAATTTAGGTAAAAAATAGTTATAAATTTTTGAAAATTTAAGCATAATAGGACCTTTCAATTATAAGGATAAGCAAACAAATAGAAAATAGGTAAATATAAGATTTAAATATGTGCTGTCATACTTAATACTAAAATATGAAAAAGATGGAATTAAAGGACACATGTTTAAATGAACATATTTTTGAATGTAATTGAGATATTGGCTTGAAATTTTTTGTAAAGGGTCGAGAATTTCCATATCTAACTAAAAAATGATATTAAGGGATAAATATGGACTAAATTGTTGTAGCTATCTGCGATCCTATTAAAATTTTGATATAAATCATAGTTTTAGAAATTAAACAAATATGTAATATATGACAAAATCTTTATTTATGAACAAAACTCAGTGAAATTTTCAACGCTTGTTAAATTTGTCATTTCAAATAAGAATATGCAAAAAAAAATTGAAAAGGTCAAAGGGCATCCCGCAATTCCCAAAAATAGGAATGAAAATCCCAAAAATGGGATTTTTTACTTTTTTGCCCATAGGGTCCACATTTCTTTCAGGGCTGGGAAAATACTTTTGGAGTAAATAGAAAACATATTGAGGTTTCCAAAACTGCTTTCAGTTTTCTGATCCCAGCTTTGGGATTTTAGAACATGTCGCCCAAAGTTGAAGTTTTGATAAAAAATAGGTCATATTCGGAAGGACGCAGTGGCAACATTTTCAAAAAATAGGACAAGTTTTTTACGCCAAAGCGTTCTGCGTAAAGATACCTTTTAGAAAACTATAAAATTGTTATATGTTCTTAATAAAAATTTTATTTTATTAATAAAAGAGTTAAGACACATTTTTGGCAAAAAAACGCCAAAAATCTAAAATTTTTTGAATTTTTAAATTAAAAAACGTATATTTTTGGATCTGTAAACGATATTGATCTGAAATTTTTTGTATATTATTGGAAATTTTGTTGTCTAACTAACAAGAAAAAATTGAGTCCATTTGGTCCAAAATTACGCCCGGTATTCAAAAAAAGGCGGACCAAGGTATGGTAAATTTTGTATCACTAAATTTTTAAATGCCTATAACTCGGATATTATAAGAGATAAGTAGTATGTCCAAGCATGTTTTTTCAAGATCTCGTCGAGCGCTTTCACAAAATATAAAAATCTTTGTATTTGGGTGAAAAACAAAAAAATGGCACGAGTTTAAAAATTTTACATGTCGTAGGTACCCTACTTTGAGCCGCCACAGCGCCGTCCCTGGGGCATCTGCAGGGTTCATCTTCAAAACTTAAACTCGAATACTCCTTGGCTACGCTCACGCCAAATTTTATCCCGATCGGATCAGCCGTTTAGAAATGCCAGATTTATTTCCAAAAAATTTCCATTCTGCCCCACTGTGCAATGGATAAAACAAAACTAATGAATTATAAGAACAATAATTTATGACCCCAATGAGATCATTCTGAAATTCCATCTTTCCCTTTTTAAAGAAATTGTTTAACCACATTACTATCGAAAACTTATTGTAATACAGCTAATATCCCTAGAACTTATAATTAAAGTATAATTTATATTAAATATCTGATCTCTATTTAAAAGATTCTGTTTTTTTTTTAATAAATTACAGTAATACATACCATTCGTATGCGTATTTTCACCGTTTTATTAAATTTATTTCTTTGTGGTCGAATCACCCAAGCGCACTAAATGACGCGTCTTTTTACCCACTCATCGCATACAATGAATGGGTTGGTTGGTTTGCCAAACTTTGTGATCGTAATGGATAATTTTGTCAGTTTTATGTAATAAATTCGTTTACCTCTTTATTTTTTCGTTGTGCGCTAAATATGTGTTTTTTCTTGTTTATTTAAAAAGTGAAATTTAACTTTAAAAGTTATTTTTATTTTTGGGAAAATTTGTTTTCGGCGTTTAGACAATATTTTCTATATTTAGGTTGAATTGGAATGGAAAAACAAATGCGTATGATATGTGTACTTGTTACGACAAATATTATGTTTACAACAAACAAAAAAAAACAATTTTTTTGAAAAGATAGACTATAATCAAGCCTAAAAAATAGACTATAGTCCAGACTATAGAATAGACTATAGTCGAGTCTACAAAATTGACAATAGTCGTGGCTATCGAACACACTAGAGTCCAGACCATGGAATAGATTACAGCCGAGACTATAGACTAGACTATAGTCGAGACTAGAGAATAAACTATAGTCTAGACTATAAAATAGACCATAGTCCAGAATAAATAGAATAAACTTTAGTCCAGACTATAAATTAGACTATAGTATACACTATAGAATAGACTATAGAACAGACTATATTCGAGACTATAGAACGGACTGCAGTCGAGACTATAGAACGGACTACAGTCGATACTATAGAACGGACTGCAGTCGAGACTATAGAACGGACTACAGTCGAGACTATAGAACGGAATACAGTCGAGACTATAGAACGGACTACAGTTAAGACTATAGAACAGACTGTAGTCGGGGCTATAGAACATTCTATAGTAGAGTCTATAGAGTGACTATAGTCGAGACTATAGAATATATAATATGCGCGACTATAGAACGGACTGCAGTCGAGACTATACAATAGACTATAGTCGACACTATAGAACAGACTATAGTCGACACTATAGAATAGACTACAGTCAACACTATAGAACGGACTACAGTCGAGACTATAGAATGGACTACAGCCGACACTATAGAATGGACTACAGTCGAGACTATAGAACGGACTACAGTTGAGACTATAGAACATACTATAGTAGAGACTATAGTAGAGTCTATAGAGTGACTATAGTCGAGACTATAGAATAGACTATAGTCAAGACTATATAATAGAGTGTAGTCGAGATTGTACAATAGACTATAGTCGAGACTATAGATTAGGCTATAGTCGAGACTATAGAATAGGCTATAGTCGAGACTATAGAATAAGCTATAGTCGAGACTATAGAATAAGCTATAGTCGAGACTATAGAAAAGACTATAGTCGAGACTATAGAACAGACTATAGTCGAGACTATAGAACAGACTGTAGTCTAGACTATAGAACAGACTATAGACGAGACTATAGAACAGACTATAGACGAGACTATAGAATATACTTTAGTCAAGACTATAGAATAGACTATAGTCGAGGCTATAGAAAATACTATAGTAGACACTATAAAACAGATTATAGTCGAGACTATAGAACGGACTACAGTCGAGACTATAGAACGGACTACAGTCGAGACTATAGAACGGACTACATTTGAGACTAACAGATTTTAGTAGAGACTATAGAACAGACTGTAGTCGAGACTATAGAACATACAATAGTCGAGATTATGGAACAGAAATTATAGTTCAGACAATAGAACAGACTATATAGTCAAGACTATAGAAAAGACTATATAGTCAAGACTATAGAACAGATCATAGTCGAGACTATAGAACTGACTATAGTAGAGACTATAGAACAGACTATAGTAGAGACTATAGAACGGACTACAGTCGAGACTATAGAACGGACTACAGTCGAGACTATAAAACGGAATACAGTCGAGACTATAGAACGGACTACAGTTGAGACTATAGAATAGACTGTAGTCGAGACTATAGAACATTCTATAGAAGAGACTATAGAACAGACTATAGTAGAGTTTGTAGAGTGACTATAGTCGAGAATATAGAATAGATTAAAGTCGAGACTATAGAATAAACTATAGTCAAGACTATAGAAAAGGCTATAGTCGAGACTATAGAATAGGCTATAGTCGAGACTATAGAATAGACTATAGTCGAGACTATAGAATAGACCATAGTCGAGACTATAGAATAGAACAATAGTTCCGAAATAAAATATCGATTAAAAAAAATTGTATTAAACCATCTTTTAGTGAAAGGCTAATATATAGTTTCACCAAAAAATTAACCAAGTCTCAGTTGAGTAATCGGTTTAATGCTTAAAAATCATAGTAATTCCTTGGCTATATCCATTGCCAAGTTCATACATGTAAATACTAATATTATTTTCAATTATTATTTGTTTCCATTAAATTAAACCTCTTAAGCAATCTAACCTTTCACAAGTTTAAAACAAGAAATAACTTAAATTATAAACAGTTTATAAACAAAATATAATTTTTTCTATAAATTAAAATTACAAAAAAATAGCTTGTAAATCTGAAATATTTATGACAAATTTATCAAATATAATTGGAAAATGAAGTAAATTTAATAACAGACAGAATTCATTCAAACCCTAATTACGCACTTTGTAAATTTAATCAAAAACATTGTTGTTAGGAAACAATTTAACCCTTGTAGTACCGTAACACTAAAGCAAAGAAAGAGCTTTAAGATTTTCATTGTTGGAAAATTGTAGAGAATTTTTAATAAAACTTGTTTTATAACTTGTTTTTAATAATACTATTGTCTACATACCAGAACTCATTACATACATATGTAATGAGTTCTGGTATATCGAGGGTTAAAAAACAACAACAACGGCAGGCGTATAAAGCGTTTACGAGCGTATATTATTATTATTTTAATACCACTTTTACTACTAAACAATTTATTTTGAATTAAAAGAAAAATTTAAAGAAAACACAAAAACAATATAAACTTGCGTTTTCAGTAGTTACGATAAGGCCATAAGATCAGGTATGTATTGTTATACATATGCTGTGTAGTGTAGTTAGTTAACCGATTAATTATAATTATAAAATACATTTGACGATAGTCTCGTCTACGGACTAAAGATTGACTTCTAAGCTAGACTATAGTCTAGTCAAATAAGTCTAGTCTGTAGTATCGTGTACAGTCCCGACTATGGTCGATTTTTTATATTGTCTCGATTTCAGTCCAGTCAAAAGTATTTATTATTTTTTTTTTTTTAGTCTATAGTGATGTCGATAGTCTCGACTATAGGTTTTACGATATAGCAAAATCTATAGTCTAGTAAGTCTCGCCTATAGTCGATTCTCTCGACTATGCTCGAGACTATAGACTGTAAGTTAGTTTATAGTGTGGTCTATAATATAGACTCGACACTAGTCCAGTCCAAAGTAATGTTTATAGTTCTGTCAATAGTATTAACTATAGCTTAGTCTATAGTTAAGGTGATAGTCTCGACT
The DNA here is from genome assembly GCF_015586225.1 of Lucilia sericata. Taxonomy (NCBI): domain Eukaryota; kingdom Metazoa; phylum Arthropoda; class Insecta; order Diptera; family Calliphoridae; genus Lucilia; species Lucilia sericata. The sequence goes on along the minus strand of NW_023996506.1, from coordinate 21,644 downwards.
ATAATCTGGTCTATAGCCTCGACTATAGTCTAATCTATAGTTTAGTCTGCACTCTCGTCTATAGTGTAGTCAGTAGTATCGACTAGAGTCTAGACAATTCTCTCGACTATAGTCTATTCTAATCTATAGACTGGATGTTAGTATATAGCGTGAAACTATAATATAGTCTGGACTATAGTTCAGTCCATAGTATTCTTTATAGTCTAGTCAATAGTCTTGACTATAGTCTAGCCTATAGTCTAGTCTATAGTTTAGTCTATAGTCTAGTCCGTAGTTTAGTCTATAGTTTAGTCTATAGTCTAGTCTATAGTTTATTCTATAGTCTAGTCTGTAGTTTAGTCTATAGTTAGTCTATAGTCTGTCTATAGTCTAGTCTATAGTCTAGTCTATAGTCTAGTCTATAGTCTAGTCTATAGTCTAGTCTATAGTCTAGTCTATAGTCTAGTCTATAGTCTAGTCTATAGTCTAGTCTATAGTCTAGTCTATAGTCTAGTCTATAGTCTAGTCTATAGTCTAGTCTATAGTCTAGTCTATAGTCTAGTCTATAGTCTAGTCTATAGTCTAGTCTATAGTCTAGTCTATAGTCTAGTCTATAGTCTAGTCTATAGTCTAGTCTATAGTCTAGTCTATAGTCTAGTCTATAGTCTAGTCTATAGTCTAGTCTATAGTCTAGTCTATAGTCTAGTCTATAGTCTAGTCTATAGTCTAGTCTATAGTCTAGTCTATAGTCTAGTCTATAGTCTAGTCTATAGTCTAGTCTATAGTCTAGTCTATAGTCTAGTCTATAGTCTAGTCTATAGTCTAGTCTATAGTCTAGTCTATAGTCTAGTCTATAGTCTAGTCTATAGTCTAGTCTATAGTCTAGTCTATAGTCTAGTCTATAGTCTAGTCTATAGTCTAGTCTATAGTCTAGTCTATAGTCTAGTCTATAGTCTAGTCTATAGTCTAGTCTATAGTCTAGTCTATAGTCTAGTCTATAGTCTAGTCTATAGTCTAGTCTATAGTTAGTCTATAGTCTAGTCTATAGTCTAGTCTATAGTCTAGTCTATAGTCTAGTCTATAGTCTAGTCTATAGTCTAGTCTATAGTCTAGTCTATAGTCTAGTCTATAGTCTAGTCTATAGTCTAGTCTATAGTCTAGTCTATAGTCTAGTCTATAGTCTAGTCTATAGTCTAGTCTATAGTCTAGTCTATAGTCTAGTCTATAGTCTAGTCTAGTCTAGTCTATAGTCTAGTCTATAGTCTAGTCTATAGTCTAGTCTATAGTCTAGTCTATAGTCTAGTCTATAGTCTAGTCTATAGTCTAGTCTATAGTCTAGTCTATAGTCTAGTCTATAGTCTAGTCTATAGTCTAGTCTATAGTCTAGTCTATAGTCTAGTCTATAGTCTAGTCTATAGTCTAGTCTATAGTCTAGTCTATAGTCTAGTCTATAGTATAGTCTATAGTCTAGTCTATAGTCTAGTCTATAGTATAAATATAGTGTTGTCTCGATTTTAGTTTTTAGTCTCGGCCATATTCTAGTCTGCAGTCTCACTCTATAGTCTCGATTGTGGTTTAGTCTATAATCTAGTTTAGTCTGTGGTATTCACTATAGTTTAGTCCATAGTCTCGATTATAGTATAGTCATAATAACAACTATATTTAGATTGATTTATAGTTGTAGAGACTACAGTCTCGACTATATTGTAATTTATAGTGATTATAATGACTGAATCGAATAACCGATAATTTAGTTATTGTAATACATCATTCCTTATACTTAAGAAGTAACAAAAGTTTAAATTCATGACTTTTAGGTCGTTACACATGATGAATTTATTTTTGAAATACAAAACGAAAACAAAAACAAAGTGATGTGTGTGTGTAGCAGAAATGTAGAAAATGTGGAAATGTGGAAAATCTCGCATTTAAATCCAAGACAAGATGCATGGCGAACTTGCATATATCTACCATATCGAATGGAAAACACATATTTCCTACTTCCACTAAGATTATTTTGCTTGGAAACTCATATTGGAAACATTTGTATGTGTGGGGAGGGAGTTTAATGTAAGTGTGGCAGACAGGTGTTTCATGAAGTGATGTATGCATTGTAACACTTCCAAAGCACAGTGTTTTGAGTGTAAATTACTCGAGTGTAACATTTAAGAGGCATAGAAAAACAAAAACATCACAAGAAGTTTTGATGGCAGTTGTTACTACGAGTATGTGGAAAATAAAGTAAAACAAAATTAGTATTTCGTAAATTAAAAAGGGGAAGGAGGTAATAGCAGTAGCAGAGTTACAATTGGAAGCAACTGGTAGGTCTGTTTTTATTTCTTAAATTTACAATTTTCTTGAGTAATAACTTGGCAAATTTTGAAAATCATTTACAGTCTTGACGGATATTTCAAACGTAACGGTTCAAAATTCGCCTATAAACGTAGACAACAACAAGGATATTAGAAAGTTGGATAACATACATACATACAAACATTGGATATTTTTACACTATTTAATAAGGATATTTTTGGTTAAAACTATAATAAACAAATATAACTGATAAAAGTTTCGAAACAAAATTTTATGAAATTTTATGAAAAAAAAAGTTTGAATACAATTTAGTAAAAAGTGTGTTGAAAGTGAATTTATTGTTATATAAATGTATAAAGGCAGAAAATTTATGCAACAACTAATGGCTAATTAGCCCAGTTAATAATTTGTGTTTTTGGAGTTTCCATTTAAAATTTCCAACAAAACATGCAAACAATATTATTTTTTGATGTGGTAATAACTATTAATTAAGTGAAATTAAGAAATTTTTAATAAACAAATTTAATTAGAAATTAATTAAACAATTACAATAAGGATATAAAGGATAAATTTTAAATTTTATAACAAAACTTTTAAGAAAGAAAACAATCAATATCAACATTTCCTATGAATGGTTTTGGATTTACAAAAAATATGCAAACAATTTATTAAAGTGGTAATAATAAAAAAAAATTACAAAAACAAATATTTACACAATTTCCTTTAACAAATATTTAAAACAAAATTCATATAAAAAATAATTACAATAATTAAATACTACATTAAAATCTTCATTAAAAGCTAAAGAAAATTATTAATAATAACTTAAAAACTAAATAATTTTTTAAAGAAAAATTACAAAATAATTTACAAGCGAAAATAAAAAATGTAAAATATTTTGAAATAAAAATTGTAAAATTTTAAGAATTTGTTGTAACTAGTGTGCTTCCCCATTGCATCGCCTGTAATTTTGATAGCCGTGACCATGGACTAGTCTATGGTCAATTGTGGTCGACTATAATATAGTCGATGGTCTTGATAACAGTCTACACGATATTATATAGACTATAATCAAGTCTAGCTGCTAGTCCCGTGAAAATTTAGTTCAGACGATAGTCTTGTCGATTAGTCTATAGTCTAAATTTAGTATAGACGATAGTCTAGTCTATAGTCTAGTCTATAGTCTAGTCTATAGTCTAGTCTATAGTCTAGTCTATAGTCTAGTCTATAGTCTAGTCTATAGTCTAGTCTATAGTCTAGTCTATAGTCTAGTCTATAGTCTAGTCTATAGTCTAGTCTATAGTCTAGTCTATAGTCTAGTCTATAGTCTAGTCTATAGTCTAGTCTATAGTCTAGTCTATAGTCTAGTCTATAGTCTAGTCTATAGTCTAGTCTATAGTCTAGTCTATAGTCTAGTCTATAGTCTAGTCTATAGTCTAGTCTATAGTCTAGTCTATCTAGTCTATAGTCTAGTCTATAGTCTAGTCTATAGTCTAGTCTATAGTCTAGTCTATAGTCTAGTCTATAGTCTAGTCTATAGTCTAGTCTATAGTCTAGTCTATAGTCTAGTCTATAGTCTAGTCTATAGTCTAGTCTAGTCTATATTCTAGTCTAGTCTATAGTCTAGTCTATAATCTAGTCCATAGTCTAGTCTATAGTCTAGTCTATAGTCTAGTCTATAGTCTAGTCTATAGTCTAGTCTATAGTCTAGTCTATAGTCTAGTCTATAGTCTAGTCTATAGTCTAGTCTATAGTCTAGTCTATAGTCTAGTCTATAGTCTAGTCTATAGTCTAGTCTATAGTCTAGTCTATAGTCTAGTCTATAGTCTAGTCTATAGTCTAGTCTATAGTCTAGTCTATGTCTAGTCTAGTCTATAGTCTAGTCTATAGTCTAGTCTATAGTCTAGTCTATAGTCTAGTCTATAGTCCAGTCTATAGTCTAGTCTATAGTCTAGTCTATAGTCTAGTCTATAGTCTAGTCTATAGTCTAGTCTATAATCTAGTCTATAGTCTAGTCTATAGTCTAGTCTATAGTCTAGTCTATAGTCTAGTCTATAGTCTAGTCTATAGTCTAGTCTATAGTCTAGTCTATAGTCTAGTCTATAGTCTAGTCTATAGTCTAGTCTATAGTCTAGTCTATAGTCTAGCCTATAGTCTAGTCTATAGTCTAGTCTATAGTCTAGTCTATAGTCTAGTCTATAGTCTAGTCTATAGTCTAGCCTATAGTCTAGCCTATAGTCTATAGTCTAGTCTATAGTCTAGTCTATAGTCTAGTCTATAGTCTAGTCTATAGTCTAGTCTATAGTCTATAGTCTAGTCTATAGTCTAGTCTATAGTCTAGTCTATGGTCTAGTCTATAGTCTAGTCTATAGTCTAGTCTATAGTCTAGTCTATAGTCTAGTCTATAGTCTAGTCTATAGTCTTGTCTATAGTCTGGTCTATAGTCTAGTCTATAGTCTAGTCTATAGTCTGGTCTATAGTCTAGTCTATAGTCTAGTCTATAGTCTAGTCTATAGTCTAGTCTATAGTCTAGTCTATAGTCTAGTCTATAGTCTAGTCTACAGACTATAGTCTAATCTATAGCATAGTATATAGTCTAGTCGATAGCAGTTTGTGGTTTATGGTCTAGTCTACAGTCCAGTTCATAGTTTAGTCTATAGTCTAGTTTATAGTCTAATCTATAGTCTAATCTATCGTCCAGTCTACAGACTATAGTCCAATTTATAGTGTAGTATATAGTTTTGTCGATAGCACAGTTTTTTGTCTAGTAGATAGTCTGGACTATAGTCACTCTATTATCTAGTTTGTAGTCTAGTTTATATTCTGGTTTATGGTCCATTCTACAGTCCAGTCTATAGTAGAGTTTATATTCTAGTATATAATCCAGTTCATAGTCTTGTCTGGGGTCTAGTCTAGTCTATAGTCTAGCTTATATTGCATTATATAGTCTAGTCTATAAACTCGACTACAGCCATAGTCGCGACTACAGTCTATTAAATAGTCGTGACAATGGACTAGTCTTTGGTCTCAACTATAATATAGTCTAGTCTATAGTCTAGCCTATAGTCTAGTATATAGTCAAGTCTATAGTGTAGTCTATTGTATAGTCTATATTCTCGACTACTATCTATGAATGGTCTCGACTATGGTCGATAGTCCCTACAGTAGTCTTTTAAAGCTTCCTTAAACGTTTTAATTTTCTAAATTTCTTGTGTTTGTTAATGAAAAACTTAAATAATGTAATTAAAGTATAAAATTAAAATATTCTAAATAAAAATTAATTTATTTACTTGTTCAAAAACCATATAAAAACCGTTTAGTAAAAAGAACTAACGTTATAGCAATTAATGTGTCAATTGACAGACTGTCTCTTCGTCAGTCAGACTAACTAAATAATAACATAATTAAATCATAGTGAATATTAAGTGAAATGTTCTAGATAGAGAAACAATGTAAAAAATTATAACATAAAAAGACATTTCAAAAAGAACTAAAACTAAAATCTAGATTAAAGAAAATATAGATTTTTGTAAGTTTTTTTTTTTAAGATTTTGAAATATGAAAAAAAGTAAAAAGACATTTAGATGCGGTACAGAAGCAAATTTTGTAGAAAATTGTTACACCAAATGGAAAAAAAAATGTTTTACTTATTTTTTATACGTAGGTGGTTAAATAAATAGACTATACTATAGACTTGTCCATATAGAAGATTATGGACTAGACTATTGACTAATGTAAAGACTAGACTATATATTAAACTATGGATTTGGCTACAGATAAGACTTTAGACTAGAATATAGACTAGACTATAGACAAGATTATAAACAATCATGACTATAGTATGATTGTAAACTTGTCTAAAGCTAGACAATAGGCTATATTCAAGGCTTAGAAGCGATTATATTAACTATTGCTCAGAAATTTTCAAAACCATCCACGTAAAAAAGAAAATCCAAATATAACAACTAACAAACGTATTGCCAACAATTGTACGCTAATGTTATTACAATGACGAACAAAACACGACAATAATTTCAAGGTTCGTTAGATGCAATCGTAAGCATTTTTTGTAATTTAACGAGTATTTATTCGGTACAAAGAACGGAACTTGATATTACGATTTTGATACCAATACAACTAAACCAACAACCCACACATGCCCAATTGATGCACACACTTGGAAAAACATCATCGATTGCAAAATATTTTTTTTACAAAAAATATAAAACAACAATAACTTCAACACCCAGAGACTAGTTACTTACCTAATTATTTATGAACAACAAACAAAAACTTTCAAAAAATGTTTCATTGTACGTTCAATATTTTAAGATGCATATAGTAGTAAGTCATCGTTTGTATGTACTTCTATACGAGTGTATGTAGAGAAGTCTCCTTGATTTAGACAAAATATAGACTAGACTATAGACTAGACTATAGACTAGACTATAGACTAGACTATAGACTAGACTATAGACTAGACTATAGACTAGACTATAGACTAGACTATAGACTATACTATAGACTAGACTATAGACTATACTATAGACTATACTATAGACTAGACTATAGACTAGACTATAGACTAGACTATAGACTAGACTATAGACTAGACTATAGACTAGACTATAGACTAGACTAGACTAGACTATAGACTAGACTATAGACTAGACTATAGACTAGACTATAGACTAGACTATAGACTAGACTATAGACTAGACTATAGACTAGACTATAGACTAGACTATAGACTAGACTATAGACTAGACTATAGACTAGACTATAGACTAGACTATAGACTAGACTATAGACTAGACTATAGAGTAGACTATAGACTAGACTATAGACTAGACTATAGACTAGACTATAGACTAGACTATAGACTAGACTATAGACTATACTATAGACCAGACTACAGACTAGACTATAGACTAGACCATAGACTAGACTATAGACTAGCTATAGACTAGACTGTAGACTAGACTATAGACTAGACTATAGACTAGACTGTAGACTAGACTGTAGACGAGATTATAGACTAGACTATAGAGTAGACTATAGACTAGACTATAGACTAGACTATAGAGTAGACTATAGAGTAGACTATAGACTAGACTATAGACTAGACAATAGAATAGACTAGACTATAGACTAGACTACTATAGACTAGACTATAGACTAGACTACTATAGACTAGACTACTATAGACTAGACTACTATAGACTAGACTACTATAGACTAGACTACTATAGACTAGAGTACTATAGACTAGACTACTATAGACTAGACTACTATAGACTAGACTACTATAGACTAGACTACTATAGACTAGACTACTATAGACTAGACTACTATAGACTAGACTACTATAGACTAGACTACTATAGACCAGACTACTATAGACTAGACTACTATAGACTAGACTATAGACTAGACTACTATAGACTAGACTACTATAGACCAGACTACTATAGACCAGACTACTATAGACCAGACTACTATAGACCAGACTACTATAGACTAGACTACTATAGACAAGACTATAGACTAGACTACTATAGACTAGACTATAGACTAGACTGCTATAGACTAGACTACTATAGACTAGACTACTATAGACTAGACTACTATAGACTAGACTATAGACTGGACTACTATAGACTAGACTACTATAAACTAGACTACTATAGACTAGACTACTATAGACTAGACTACTATAGGCTAGACTACTATAGACTAGACTACTATAGACTAGACTACTATAGACTAGACTACTATAGACCAGACTACTATAGACTAGACTACTATAGACTAGACTACTATAGACCAGACTACTATAGACTAGACTACTATAGACTAGACTACTATAAACTAGACTACTATAAACTAGACTACTATAGACTAGACTACTATAGACTAGACTACTATAGACTAGACTACTATAGACTAGACTACTATAGACCAGACTACTATAGACTAGACTACTATAAACTAGACTACTATATACTAGACTACTATAGACTAGACTACTATAGACTAGACTACTATAGGCTAGACTACTATAGACTAGACTACCATAGACTAGACTACTATAGACTAGACTACTATAGACTAGACTACTATAGACTAGACTACTATAGACTAGACTACTATAGACTAGACTACTATAGACTAGACTACTATAGACTAGACTAAACTAAAGACTAAATTATAGACCCCACATAATACAGAGATCGCCTTTGTTTGAATCCCCATTTTAAACTGACCTCGTACATAGTTGCGCATGCTCATTTGTTGTTGTTATGGTTGTTATATTTTCTATTTGTATTCGAATTAAAAAACAACAAAATACGATATTTCAACATAGATGTTGTTTAATATTTGATTTTACAACAATTGAGGAATCAAAGACGCTTCCTTCACTTAACTGAACAACAACAATGGCAACAACTCTATTACATGATATAACAACAACTACAAACAACTTCTACTATAGAGAAGAAGTAAATAGAAATTTATGAAGCGTTTTCTTGTTTGCTATTGTTGTTCAATGACACTGTTTTTCATCATCCATTTTGCCATGAAACCAAAACAAAAACGAGATTTATGTAGTATTTCATTTCCAAACTTTAAGTTTAAGAAAATTTTCTTTGATTTCATCATAAATTTATAGTTTTCATATTTTTTTTTTTTTTTATTTTCAGACAAAATGTTGAAATTTTTATGTGATTTTATTGGCCAAATGACTTTCAGATAGAAGAAGCTTTCGTGCAATCATGAAAAGGAGACGTAGTTTACGTTCAACCCGGACCCAAAGTCTGTGGTTAGATTTCGTTTATAATTTTCTGTTTTATTGTTGGATTTTAAGTTATCTAATAGTGGATGTTAATGCCGAGGTCGGCATAGGTTGTCCACCATCTGAAGCCATACTACCATGTCGTTGTTCATTGAGGGGCAAGGAAATACAAATATGGTAAGTTTTTTTCTGGGAATCATCAGAATCAGACCAGTCTATAGTCGGGGCTATAGACCAGTCTATAGTCGGTTCTTAGACCAGTCTATAGTCAGGACTATAAACCAGTCTATAGTCAGGACTGTAGACCAGTCTATAGTCAGGACTATAGACCAGTCTATAGTCAGGACTATAGACCAGTCTATACTTGAGATTATAGACCAGTCTATAGTTGAGACTATAGACTAGTCTATAGTTGAGACTATAAAGCAGTCTATAATTGGGACTATAGACTGTCTGTAGACCAGACTATAGTCAGGACTATAAACTGTCTGTAGACCAGTCTATAGTCAGGACTATAGACCAGTCTATAGTAAAGACTATAGACGAGTCTATATTCAGGACTATAGACGAGTCTATATTCAGGACTATAGACGAGTCTATATTCAGGACTATAGACCAGTCTAAAGTCGGAATTATTGACCAGTCTATAGCCAGAACTATTGATCGGTCTATAGCCAGGACTATAGACCAGTCTATAGGCAGGACTATAGACAAGTATATAGTCATGACTATAGATAAGTATATTGTCAGGACTATAGACAAGTATATAGTCAGGACTATAGACAAGTATTTAATCAGGGCTATAGACCAGTCTATAGTCAGGACTATAGACCAGTCTATACTTGAGATTATAGACCAGTCTATAGTTGAGACTATAGACCAGTCTATAGTCAGGACTATAGACCAGTCTATACTTGAGATTATAGACCAGTCTATAGTTGAGACTATAGACTAGTCTATAGTTGAGACTATAAAGCAGTCTATAATTGGGACTATAGACTGTCTGTAGACCAGTCTATAGACTGTCTGTAGACCAGTCTATAGTCAGGACTATAGACCAGTCTATAGTAAAGACTATAGACGAGTCTATATTCAGGACTATAGACCAGTCTAAAGTCGGAATTATTGACCAGTCTATAGCCAGAACTATTGATCAGTCTATAGCCAGGACTATAGACCAGTCTATAGGCAGGACTATAGACAAGTATATAGGCATGATTATAGATAAGTATATTGTCAGGACTATAGACAAGTATATAGTCAGGACTATAGACAAGTATTTAGTCAAGGCTATAGACCAGTCTATAGTCAGGACTATAGACAAGTCTATACTTGAGATTATAGACCAGTCTATAGTTGAGACTATAGACCAGTCTATAGTCAGGACTATAGACCAGTCTATACTTGAGATTATAGACCAGTCTATGGTTGAGACTATAGACTAGTCTATAGTTGAGACTATAAAGCAGTCTATAATTGGGACTATAGACTGTCTGTAGACCAGTCTATAGTCAGGACTATAGACCAGTCTATAGTAAAGACTATAGACGAGTCTATATTCAGGACTATACCCCAGTCTAAAGTCGGAATTATTGACCAGTCTATAGCCAGAACTATTGATCAGTCTATAGCCAGGACTATAGACCAGTCTATAGGCAGGACTATAGACAAGTATATAGTCATGACTATAGATAAGTATATTGTCAGGACTATAGACAAGTATATAGTCAGGACTATAGACAAGTATTTAGTCAGGGCTATAGACCAGACTGTAGTCAGGACTATAGACAAGTATATAGTCAGGACTATAGACAAGTAAATAGTCAGGACTATAGATCAGTCTATAGTCAGGACTATGGACAAATCCATAGTCAGGACTATAGACCAATCAATAGTCATGACAATAGACCAGTCTATAATCAGCACTATAAATCAGTTTAATTTCGGGTTTAAAGTCCATTCTAAAGTCTGATCTATAGACCAGTCTATAGTCTGGGCTTGACACCAGACTGGACTATTTTCCTTCCAACTGACATCTCTTGTTTCCTCTTTTTTCTTTTAGGTGTTCCCACAGTAACTTACCCCAAATAATGGATGGGATTAAAGCAGTCGAACGAAATATTAAAGGAGCCATTGATGAATTAGTGCTTGAAAATAATCAGTTACCAGCCCTACCGGGACGTTTCTTTGGCTCCCTACAAATTGTACGGCTAATGTTGCGTTACAATAGCATTGAAAGGGTCTCGAATGGTTGGCTCAATGAATTGGAAAATTCTTTAGTGGAAATTTATATTGTAGAGCCACAGTTGAGAAGTATACCCGTAGAAAGTCTAAATGGCATGATAAATATGGTGGCTATAACCATACAAAGTGATGAACTTAAACATTTGCCCGATTTCTCGGGTCTATTGAGTTTAACGTATTTAAGTGTACAAAGTAAATCGTTAACCGAATTGCAACCGCATTGGTTTAGACATTTGCCGAAATTACAAAATATACACTTGACGGGCGGCGAACATTTAAATCGTTTGGAAAATGGTCTATTTGATGGTCTTATATCGTTAAAGAATTTAGATTTAAGTAGAAATGGTATTAGTTGGATACATTTAAGAGCTTTGAGTAGATTGCCGAATTTGGTGAGTTTGAAATTGTCCTACAATCAAATCAGTGATGTGGGTATGATAGGACGTATTATAAAGGATTTGGAGAATTTGAAAAAGTTACGCTTGGATCACAATATCATTAATATTATAGAGGATGGCTCTTTTGTGGACTTGCCTCACTTGAGTGAATTGCATTTGAACGATAATCGTATTACCGAATTGGAATATGGTGCTTTTTTGCGTACACCCATGTTGAAAACGATTTACTTGCATAATAATCATATCAAAAGGATTCATCCGGAATCGTTTTTGCAGGCCTCAGGCAGTGGTGTGGAAACTATGTATTTGTATAACAATGAAATAGAACATGTGTCAGAGTTGAGATCTTTACTGGAGGCTTTGCCCGCTTTGAAATTCTTAGATATAAGTAATAATTTTTTGCGAGATATACACTTTGGTGCTTTGCGCGGTCATGGTACTCTGGAACAGTTGCATGTGAATAATAATCTTTTGAGAAATATCGAAAGAGATGCTTTAATGGCCATGCCCGCTTTAAGGGAGTTGCGTTTGAGAAACAATAGTTTATCACATGAATTGCCTATGCCATTTTGGAATTTACCCGGTTTAAAGGGTTTAGATTTGTCGGCTAATAATTTTCGTTCTGTGGACTCCTTTCTCTTGGCTGGTTTACCCTCTTTAAGGCGTTTGGATTTAAGTGAAAATGGTTTAAATAAACTGGATCCTACCACCTTTATACACAATGCCATGTTGGAAACTTTAAATATATCGGCCAATGAACTGGTGCTGCTGCATCCCGCTACATTTCGTAATTTGGATCGTTTATTTGAGGTCGACTGTAGTTTTAATCAATTATTGGAAATTATACCAGGATTACCAAAAATTGTGGAACGTATTTCAGTGCGCGGCAATTTCATTTCCAATCTTCCACAATTGTCTAGTAAAACTTTGAATTTACCGAATTTAAGAATGTTGGACTTGAGTCTAAACCGTTTGGAACATTTACCCAAATATGCTTTTCAGGGTACGGTGCAATTAAGGGTTCTCAGTTTGGCCAATAATCGTTTAAGAACTCTGGATGATACCGCCTTTATAGGGGCCTATCGTTTAGAATTGCTACATTTACAGGAGAACCAATTAATGAACATAGATGAACGCTGCTTGCTACCTTTGTCGGAGTTAAGGAATCTCAATTTACATGCCAATAAATTATCGCTCATAACCGATAATTTATTTTCCAACAACAGCAAATTGGAACAATTGGATTTATCGCATAACAATATACGTTCCATAGCGCCAGCGGCATTTGAATCACAAAAATCTTTAGAATATTTAGATTTATCGGGCAATTCCCTTAATGATATGTCCATTTCTTTGGCCAACTTAATAAATTTAAAAGATATAGACCTCAGCTACAATCAAATCTCCCATATACATAGTGAAGTGGTATCGGCTTGGCGCCAGGTGATTGAAATACGCTTATCGAATAATTTAATTACGGAGCTAAAACATGGCTCTTTTCGTAATTTGCTGAAATTACAATATCTCGATTTGTCTAGTAATGAAATAAGTGTGGTAGAACCGGGCGCTTTGAAAAATCTACCAGATCTACAAGAATTCGTTTTGGCCGACAATAAGCTAAGCGAGCTAAAAGATCATGTCTTTGAGGATTTACCCAATTTATTGGCCTCTCACTTTCAGTATAACAATCTACGTTTTATATCGTCGGAAAGCTTTTTTAACTCACCCTCTATGGTTTTTTTGAATCTATCGAATAATCATTTTCGTAATATGGAAAATATTGGTTTGCGTACCATGCGTAATCTGGAAGTATTGGATTTATCGACTAATGCCGTTAAAATGGTGTCGACAATGCCTTTGAAATCGTTAAATTGGTTGGTGGAACTAAAAATGGATAACAATGAAATATGTAAAATTCAAGTGAGTTTAAATCATTGATATTCTATGATGAGATCATAATTGTGAATTCAATTGCAGGGTTCTCCATTTGAAACGATGCCCCGCCTAAGAGTTTTATCTATGCGTAATAATCGTTTGCGCACGATTAAAGAGAGAACATTTCGTAATCTGAGAGGCAATATAGCCATCATTGATATGGATGGTAAGTTAAAGATCGTTTTGTAAATCTAAACAAACGATCATTATGATTTCAATTAAATTTCAATTGTATTAAAAGGAAGTATTGCTGAGTTTATTTTTTAATTTGAGGTCCAAATAGGTCCAACTGGATCGATGCCAGATTTCCTCAAAGTAGGGAACCCAGCGATTGGACTATAGAACAGTCTACAGTGTGTACTATAGCATAGTGTATAGTCTGGAATATAGAACAGTCTATAGTCTGCAGTTTGTACTGTAGAAAAGTCGATAGTTTGGACTATAGAACAGTCTATAGTCTGGACTATAGAACAGTCTATAGTCTGGACTATAGAACAGTCTATAGTCTGGAATATAGAAAAGTCTACAGTCTATATACTGGTCTATAGAACTGTCCACAGTCTGGACTATAGAACAGTATACAGTCTGGACTATGAAACTGTCTACAGTCTGGACTATAGAACAGTCTACAGCCTGGACTATAGAACAGTCTATAGTCTGGACTATAAAACAGTCTACAGTCTGGACTATAGAATAGTCTATAGTCTGAAGTATAGAACAGTCTACAGTCTGGCCTATACAACAGTCTACAGTCAGGACTATAGAACAGTCTATAATATGGACTATACAAAGATCTACAGACTGGGCTATAGAAAATTCTATACCCTGGATTATGGAAAAATCCATAGTCTGGACTATAGACCAGAGAACAGACTATAGAACATTCTATAGTCTGTAGTATAGAACATTCTATAGTCTGGACAATAGAACTGTCTATATGCTGGACTATAGAACAGTCTATAGGCTGGACAATAGAACAGCCTATAGGCTGGACTATACAACATTCTTTAGGCTGTATTGTAGATCAGTCTATAAGCTGAAATATGGAACAGTCTATAGAAAGGACTATAGCACAGTCTATGACCGGTACTAAAGAACAGTCTATAGTCTGTACTCTAAGTATATGGAATTTTATTGAAATCATATTAAACGTTTATGGATCGCTAAAGGTCTGAACATTCTTCAAAATTTTTTCAATTTTAATTTCTTCCCTAGGCAATCCCATAGATTGTTCCTGCGAAATGCAATGGCTTTCGGTATGGCTGCAGGAAACGAATTTTCCCTATCCCGGACCCAAATGTCAAGATGGCCGTCTCTTAAGAATGTCGCGCATTGATAAAAGCTTATGCAACAGTTATGGCGATAACAATCCGCGAAATGGTGGTGCTTACAGTGAGAGTGAGGGGGCAAATCACTTACCGCTACTCAACGAACATGGTGATATATTTCAAAGGGATTTGCGCGATGAATATAGTGAGGAATGTGAAGCCTATGAAACGCCCATCGCTGAAAGACCTCTGGCCGGGGAAAGTGAATATTTCTACGATCAATATGTTGACTATCCACCTGGCAATGAGACGGTGGGGTCTCAACAACAACATGAACATTCCTCTTCAAATACACACATTGAGATGAGTAATACTGTTCTAAATCTGAGCAAAAAACCGGTAGTTGCTACACCAATTAGTCC
The DNA here is from genome assembly GCF_015586225.1 of Lucilia sericata. Lineage (NCBI taxonomy): Eukaryota > Metazoa > Arthropoda > Insecta > Diptera > Calliphoridae > Lucilia > Lucilia sericata. Next base: position 6,289 of record NW_023996506.1, on the reverse strand, counting down.
AAATATAGATTTGAACAATACAATTTTGAATACCAACTATTTCAAAAAGAAACCTGGCTCCCCATACTCCTCTTCTTCTCCATTTACCTTTTTTGGTTATCCCATACCAAGTTTGAGTTTGGGTAGATTTTTTGGAGCCAATCAAAGGGGTCGCAAGGATAGAGGTGATTATGGCAGTACTGCCGCATCGACTACTATAACCACTACTAGTGAAATGCCGGCTACCCATCGTATGCATACCGGTTCGGGTAAAGTGCGCATGTATCAGCCCAATAGTGCTGAGTTTGAGAAATATCTTAAGGATAAGAAGGATGAGACAGCGGAAGATTCTCAATATGCCGATGCTAATGGCCGTAAACGATTCATGGAAATAGCCTCAGACGAAACCTCGGCTAGTTCGGAAAATCCTTCGAGTGTTTTCAAAACAGGCTTTCGGTTGCCAACTAGTGTAGAGAGAGGTGGTTTTAAGCCCATAGTACCGGAAAATAATGGTGGTTTTATGCCGGTACATGATCCCTCTAAAAGGAGAGGCATAGTTGAGGTGGTGGCTTCCTCCTCTGCAAAAATTGATAAAACAAATCGTTTAAATCAAGACTATGAAAAGTCGTTGAATAGTTTTAAGCAAAAAATCCCAATAACAACTACTGAGTCCACTATGAGTGAAGAAATAGAATCACAAACCTACTACGTGACAGAAGCATCTACAGAAGAAACTACAACTTATCGGCCCATATTACGCAACTCCTTAAATAGCACACCTAAACCTTCTACGCCGCTATCTAAACCTTTTACCACAACAACAACTACGACAACAACTACAACAATGCGCCCTCCCACAACTACTACAGTAGTCAGTACAACACCTAAAGATTCATATGAAACTGAACTATACGATGACGATCTGGAGGCCCAATCAGTGGGTATGTTAAAACCCCCACCTCTTATACAGACCACAACATCTGAAACCATATTGTTAATACCACCACCCGAAGAATTAGTTGAACAAATCAAAAGACAATCCTGGATCCATACTACACCCAAACAGGACTCCCAAGAATCCCATAATTATCTCACAACCCTAACAACAACAACAAGTACCACTACTCGCACTATCCCAACACCAGATCCCAAAATTTTTACCACAACCACTACAATACCAATACCTTATCTACCGCGTCCAGGTGGAGCTGCCCGTTCAACTATAACCAAAGTCTATACACCACAAACCTTAAATCAACACCTACCCACAGCTGAAGAATATCAGAGGACAACACCCAGTCTAACTACGAAATCGTATCAAACCGAAGAACCTCAACTAACGGCAAATGCTCAAAAACGTGATGACACTATCGATCGCAAAGATGGCATGGACTGGTATTATGAGAGTTTTAAGAAAACTCGTACAAGTGGTTCGATAAAACCGGTTTTTAGTGACACCAGCTCTTTGAGAAGTTCAGCAGTTAGGGGAAGTTTATCTTATATTTATCTAGTTTTAATATATTTGAGTGTATTTAGTTTAAGAAATTATTGAAAGATATATACATAAATACAAAAATGTACTAAATTAATCTATCAGTTTTAAGATTTTTAAATATTAAATTATTGATATAACGACAAAAAGTAGTTTAAAAGAAAAATATGGGTTTTATTTAGGTAAACTAAATTGGGTTATTAATATTATAGTAATGGTCATTTATAGTGTAACTCAATAGCAGCTCTAGTAATTGGATGCTTCCTGTAGGTTAGTTGTTATTGTTATAGTTGTCATGGAATCGAGATAGTACGTTCAATTATCGATAACATAGGCTCACCTCTTTTCAAACCAACTATATAATTTACTAATTGCTCTATTTTAGCCGATTGTTCCCTAATTTATATTGAACTCGTATAGTTTAGAACAAGGGCCGCATAATTCTTTTTGATAAAGTAGAAGTCGCTAAAATTAATTTATTTTTATCCTTAACCAGTTCACCAGTTTTCTAGAAACAAACGTCAATCCCATTCCTCAGTCAGCCCAGTCGCAACTTTTTCCGCTGACATCACAACAGCGCATAACAGGGCGATCAACAAACGAATCGATCAAAATAGGTGTGTGCTTGATCGTTAGTTAGTTAGTTTGTTTGTTTGTTGTTAGTTAGTTAGTTAGTTAGTTAGTTAGTTAGTTAGTAGTTAGTTAGTTAGTAGTTAGTTAGTAGTTAGTTAGTAGTTAGTTAGTTAGTTAGTTAGTAGTTAGTTAGTTAGTTAGTTAGTTAGTTAGTTAGTTAGTAGGTTAGTTAGTTAGTTAGTTAGTTAGTTAGTTAGTTAGTTAGTTAGTTAGTAGTTAGTTAGTTAGTTAGTTAGTTAGTTAGTAGTTAGTAGTTAGTTAGTTTAGTTAGTTAGTTAGTTAGTTAGTTAGTTAGTTAGTAGTTAGTTAGTTAGTTAGTTAGTTAGTTAGTTAGTTAGTTAGTAGTTAGTTAGTTAGTTAGTTAGTAGTAGTTAGTAGTTAGTTAGTTAGTTAGTTAGTTAGTTAGTTAGTTAGTTAGTTAGTTAGTTAGTTAGTTAGTTAGTTAGTTAGTTAGTTAGTTAGTTAGGTTAGTAGTTAGTAGTTAGTTAGTTAGTTAGTTAGTTAGTTAGTTAGTTAGTTAGTTAGTTAGTTAGTTAGTTAGTTAGTTTAGTTAGTTAGTTAGTTAGTTAGTTAGTTAGTTAGTAGTTAGTTAGTTAGTTAGTTAGTTAGTTAGTTAGTTAGTTAGTTAGTTAGTTAGTTAGTAGTTAGTTAGTTAGTTAGTTAGTTAGTTAGTTAGTAGTTAGTTAGTTAGTTAGTTAGTTAGTTAGTTAGTTAGTTAGTAGTTAGTTAGTTAGTTAGTTAGTTAGTTAGTAGTTAGTTAGTTAGTTAGTTAGTTAGTTAGTTAGTTAGTTAGTTAGTTAGTTAGTAGTTAGTTAGTTAGTTAGTTAGTTAGTTAGTTAGTTAGTTAGTTAGTTAGTTAGTTAGTTAGTAGTTAGTTAGTTAGTTAGTTAGTTAGTTAGTTAGTTAGTTAGTTAGTTAGTTAGTTAGTTAGTTAGTTAGTTAGTTAGTTAGTTAGTTAGTTAGTTAGTTAGTTAGTTAGTTAGTTAGTTAGTTAGTTAGTTAGTTAGTTAGTTAGTTAGTTAGTAGTTAGTTAGTTAGTAGTTAGTTAGTAGTTAGTTAGTTAGTTAGTTAGTAGTTAGTTAGTTAGTTAGTTAGTTAGTTAGTTAGTTAGTTAGTTAGTTAGTTAGTTAGTTAGTTAGTAGTTAGTTAGTTAGTTAGTTAGTTAGTTAGTTAGTTAGTTAGTTAGTAGTTAGTTAGTTAGTTAGTAGTTAGTTAGTTAGTTAGTTAGTAGTAGTTAGTTAGTTAGTTAGTTAGTTAGTTAGTTAGTTAGTTAGTTAGTTAGTTAGTTAGTTAGTAGTAGTTAGTTAGTTAGTTAGTAGTTAGTTAGTTAGTTAGTTAGTTAGTTAGTAGTTAGTTAGTAGTTAGTTAGTAGTTAGTTAGTTAGTTAGTTAGTTAGTAGTTAGTTAGTTAGTTAGTAGTTAGTTAGTTAGTTAGTAGTTAGTTAGTAGTAGTTAGTTAGTAGTTAGTAGTTAGTTAGTTAGTTAGTTAGTTAGTTAGTTAGTAGTTAGTTAGTTAGTTAGTTAGTTAGTTAGTTAGTTAGTTAGTTAGTAGTTAGTTAGTTAGTTAGTTAGTTAGTTAGTTAGTTAGTTAGTTAGTTAGTTAGTTAGTTAGTTAGTTAGTTAGTTAGTTAGTTAGTTAGTTAGTTAGTTAGTTAGTTAGTTAGTTAGTTAGTTAGTTAGTTAGTTAGTTAGTTAGTTAGTAGTTAGTTAGTTAGTAGTTAGTTAGTTAGTTAGTTAGTTAGTTAGTAGTTAGTTAGTTAGTTAGTTAGTTAGTTAGTTAGTTAGTTAGTTAGTTAGTTAGTTAGTTAGTTAGTTAGTTAGTTAGTAGTTAGTTAGTTAGTTAGTTAGTTAGTTAGTTAGTTAGTTAGTTAGTTAGTTAGTTAGTAGTTAGTTAGTAGTTAGTTAGTTAGTTAGTAGTTAGTTAGTTAGTAGTTAGTTAGTTAGTTAGTTAGTTAGTAGTTAGTAGTTAGTTAGTTAGTTAGTTAGTTAGTTAGTTAGTTAGTTAGTTAGTTAGTTAGTTAGTTAGTTAGTTAGTTAGTAGTTAGTTAGTTAGTTAGTTAGTTAGTTAGTTAGTTAGTTAGTTAGTTAGTTAGTTAGTTAGTTAGTTAGTTAGTTAGTTAGTTAGTTAGTTAGTTAGTAGTTAGTTAGTTAGTTAGTTAGTTAGTTAGTTAGTTAGTTAGTTAGTTAGTTAGTTAGTTAGTTAGTTAGTAGTTAGTTAGTTAGTTAGTAGTTAGTTAGTTAGTTAGTTAGTTAGTTAGTTAGTTAGTTAGGTAGTTAGTTAGTTAGTTAGTTAGTTAGTTAGTAGTTAGTTAGTTAGTAGTTAGTTAGTTAGTTAGTAGTTAGTTAGTTAGTTAGTTAGTTAGTTAGTTAGTTAGTTAGTTAGTAGTTAGTTAGTTAGTTAGTTAGTTAGTTAGTTAGTTAGTTACAAACCTACCGATGGCACACAAGTTACTATACTTTTGAAAGTGCAGAGCATTTTTGCTGGAACTTTTACGAACTAACTATATTAAAAAAAACAAAAATAAAATATTTTTGTTAGAGAAAAAAAGAGATCTTTTAACGTTCGGGAATTAATTCGACAAATATATTGAAACTTACCAGCAAATCTGAATAACCTCCTCCTAATTCAATTGTCTAAAATAAGAAATCATTAGTTTATTAAAAAAATCATACTAATATAACATCGCAGAAAGGTGGAATTTTGAAATAGGCATCATATAATGTATTATATAAAACTTAGTACATAAATATTTTTCATAAATTTTATTTCACTTACATGGATGTATCGTATTTTAAAATTACGGGTGCTGTACGTTGCAAAGATTCAATTTGTTTTTTTCACCAATGTCCAAGCTTCGGACCTAAAATCAGGACATAAACCCCTAGCAACGTATAAAACTATATTTATAAGTTTTAGACAATTTTGTAAAATTTTGATTATGCCACGATCTACGTTACCATTAGATTTACCGAATAACCAAATATCTTCCAATTCAGTGAGAGCTGACAACATCACCAAATGTTTATTTTCAAATTCAAATGGCCGTCTAAATTTAAAATTTTAAGTTTTCTCAATCTGGCAATTGATGAAACGTTGACCACTTCTTTAATTTTCCACAAAATTAAACTTTCCAATTGTTCGACTCGATACTTACTAAATCATTGAAAAATTCATTCGGAATAGCAGCATCTAAACAGTCAATTTCTAATTCCATTAGATTTGGCAAATGCGCAATAAAGTTGAAATTTTGTCCGAAATTTGTTATTTTCAGAGTTTTTAATTGTTTTAAATGTTGCGAAATTTGCTGAAAACTTTCCGTATTCAATTGTTTGCATCCAATTATGTCAAGGGTAATTTAGGGATCCCTCTTCTCGACCAGTCCCAGGGAAGTAGGTTTTCTTTTTCAACAAGCTCTTCAGCTATCAGGTTACCGGACAAGCAGAGATCGTAATGATGTCTACTTTGGCTTTGGATTTTTCTGACACTCTTTTCTTCGTTGTTGACGTCGTTGTCTACACAATAGCTTGCTTGGTTTAGCCTCCCTCACTTATAGGATTCAGACTGGGACCTCTTTTTGAGAAAAGCTTTGTCAGCATATTAGTGGCGGGAGCTTAATTCTGTGATTGTAACCATATAATCTTTTCAAAATGAGCATTTCTCCTCTCCTGGGATGAAATCATTGGTGCGAGAGGACAGTTTTTCTTTAAAATGGTAATAGGGCATTAAAACTAAGGTAGCTAAGGTTCTAGTGGAACCTGTTATAGAATTGATGAAAATTTAGTTCATATGGGAGGTATCATGCCCCTACTGGCTAGTCCGGTTATTTTCTGCAAATTGTACACATGGATTTCAGTATTGCTCGTGTAAAATTTGAGGATTGAGGATTCTAGCTATAATGGTTTCTCAGATATACAAAATTTTGTATTTAATTCATATGGGAGGGACCACCACGCTCCCCTTATCTGCCAATTTATTGGACAATTGTTTACACGAATGTCAAAATTGTTCGTGCATGAATATTTGAGCATTCTAGCTCAAATAGTTTCTTCGATATACGATTTTTGATTTAATTCTTATGAGATGGATCACGCCTCCGAGATCCGCCAATTTATTAGGCAAATACTAACATGAATGTCAAAAAGATTTTTGCAAAATTTGAGCATTTTAAGCTTCAATAGTTTCCCC